>NC_092340.1:144983750-145293000 GCF_046630445.1 Rutidosis leptorrhynchoides
CACTAACCACCAGAATTTCACGAATAGGCGGTGGCTCATCACGAGTATCAATAACATGGGCAAGAAAAGCCATGCCACCACTAACAAGAAAACGACGTGCCCGTGCAAAAGAACATATCGGCACAAATCTTCTTCGTTTATCACCGTGAATAATTAACTCTCCCCCACTAGGGGTCTTTATACGAATCAACTTCTCATGGCATGCAATATCGGCTCTATTATGATCGAGCCAATCCATGCCCACAACAATATCAAAGTCGCCCAAAGTCATAGGGATAAGATCAATTTTAAAGTTTTCGGCACCAAAAACAACGTCACAATTTTTACACACATCAACCACTAGCACCATCTTGCCGTCCGCTATTTCGACTTCTACCGGACGACTTAACTTAGCTAACTGTCTATCAAGTTTAGGCACAAATTTTGGAGATACAAACGACAAATTTGCACCGCTATCAAAAAGAATCCTTGCCGGATTGGAATTAACCAAGAAAGTACCTGAGACAACTTCGTTGGATTGCTTGGCTTCGTCGTTAGTCATCAAATAGTTTCGCCCTCGAGCCGTACCCGCCGCCTTCTCTAGCCTTTTAACATTATCGTTGTTCAAATCGGGACACTCTGACTTTCGGTGTCCTTCTTTGTTTCAATTAAAACAAGTGATTTTGGTCGACGCCTTGGTGCAATCACGGGCCATGTGTCCTCTTTGATTACAATTATAACATGTGGGCCCGAAACCCCCGTAAGTACCCTTCTTCACACTATTAATGCTTTCGGAGCCTTTCTTGTTCTTTTTATTGGAAAAGTTTGAAGGACTCGAACCTTCAAACTTTCTTTTAGAAAAAGTGAAATCGCTTTTCCTTGGAACCTCTGGCTCAAAACCCCGAGCCAACTCAAACAACTCCTCAAAAGACTTAGCCATACCCCGACTAATCTTACCCTTCAACTCATCATTTAAAGTACGGTAAAATCTTTCATTAATTTGTGATCGTCACCAACATATTCCGGGCAAAAACGAGTCTTTGCCGAAAAGGCAGACTTGAGAGTAACCAAGTCCATCGAACCTTGTTGCAAATGATGCAACTCATCCCGGATTCCATCAAGGTCAGAAGAAGTTTGGTATTCTTGGAAGAATTCCTTCTTAAACTCCTCCCATGTCAAGCTCATGCATTGCTCTTCACCATATAAATTGATTTTGTCGTCCCACCACAACTTGCCTTCTTCACGTAGCATGCTAGACCTATATCTCGTCTTCTTCTCAGGAGGACATTCCACAGTACGGAAAGCTCCCTCGATATCGGAAATCCAACTAGTGCTTTTCAATGGATCCCTCACCCCATTAAACATCGGAGGTTGAGTATCCTTGAAATTTTTGTAGTGGAAGTCCCGCCTTCCACCCCCACCATTACCTTCACCCCCTTCGCCTCGAGGATACATGTTTCTAGCCTCTAAAGCCTCCTCTATTGCGGCTTTCATTCGATCGTTGATCATTTCGGTCACTTGTCCATCGACCGACTCTTGGAAGACCTTTCGGACATCGTCAAGAAAATCCTTCTTTAACTTTTTAAAGATTGCCTCAACCTTGGCCGTGAGTTCAACATCCTCACTCGTACCACCGTTATCATTATCGTGTCCGTTTCTCGTCTTCATTCTATAAAATGGAAAAGATTAAACAAAGAATGAAAAGACATAACATGTAAGTATATACATGTACACCACACTACTCCATCTTGCTCGACAATCGTCGTACATTACTTGTTTGACACGATTTGCACCCGTAACAATGGTAGCTAATCATTGTTACGCGAGCACGTCGCATTAACTTACTAGTACAACGTCCATCTCGTTCGATGCTTGCTAAACACAACACAAATCAATTAGCACAAGGTTAGTTCACATAAACCAAAGCACTAACAATTCCCGATTAGACCCAAAGTCCTACAAGTCCCGCATAAAGCGCTCACACAATAAAGTCCAAGTCTAGGCACCTATCTCAAGTCGCCTAAATCCCTTAGACCATGCTCTGATACCACTTGAAACAACCCAACCCGTATTCCATACGATAAATTTTTTTTTTATAATACATATTTACGCGCCAATTAAATATGTAAACCATTCCACAAGTTCCATTTAAACGTACATCAACTTACATGTTTACAAAGGCATGAAGGCCATTAATTAAGTTTTATACAATTTTGACCCACTACAATGATAGTTTATAATCCAAATGACACTCGAGCACGGTTTGGGGCTAAACTACCCAAAACGTTAGGCCAAACTTCAAAAGCTATGGCAAAAGCACCCCCGACAACATAAGTGGGAGACCACTAGTCCAAACGTATGCCCTTACCCTTATCCAACCGGAACCTATAAAATGATAAACAACGAGAGGGTAAGCAATTCTTAATGAGTGCGACAATTATACATACATATATATAATCTATCCATTTGCAATCACAATACCAAATACCTCATACGAACTTGTAACTCAAATAACATGTCAACATACCTGTAACGCTAACAAGTCGTACATTATCACACCACTTCATTAGCATATACTCAACTCAGTATATATATAATATGCTAAACAAAAACAACAATCTCAATATGGTTAACCAATAACGCTATGGTGCTACCGGCTCGTGGTTCACACCATACGCTTGAGTCATACTCTTTTATAGTGCTACCGGCTCGTGGTTCACACTCGATGCTACCGGCTCGTGTTTCACATCTTAGTTTATAGTGCTACCGGCTTGTGGTTCACACTCGATGCTACCGGCTCATGGTTCCCATCTTAGTTTATAGTGCTATCGGCTCGTGGTTCACACTCCATCCCACACATGTTATGGCACTACCGGCACGTGGTTCATACCATAACACTCACAAATAAACACGCCATATACATGAACGCATAATTATTCCACTCACCTTGTCACAAGGATGATGATTTAGCACTTCCGAGCTTCAATGCAATGTACCTAAATCATTAAGTGCACATTCAATTTCACAACTAGTGAGATTAACCACAATACTCCCACTTGAGCATTTAATGACCCAATTTGCATTAAATGACTCAACTACTCACAACCGCCCATAAATGGCCAAGACTCGACTTTAATCACTAAGACTAGTGAATTAAAGTCTATTAACTTCAATTAACACAAAACTTAGGGTAATCCATACCCATTTCATCTAATTAGGTCAACTAGTACATTTTGACCCATTTTATTTTACTTAAACTCACAATCAAGTCAAACCTACCCATTAACACTTCTTTCATAAATTTTAAAGTGCATTAGTGACCAACAACACCAATTGACACTTACAACCTCAAATCACAAGGCCAAGACCCTAGATTGTGGCTATTAGGGTTTCATAACAACAACATAACCAAACTTCACCCATTTTACCCTCAAATGGGTCATACAATCTCTAGTAACCAAAACCCTAGCCATTACCCAATTAAAACTTAAAACATGGAGTTAAGACTTACCAATACAATCACAACGTAGCTAGAGACGTAGGGAACAACTTTAAAACTTGGGTTCGGGTGAGATTTGGTCTCCTTCTTTTCCAAGTGAGCTTTCTCTCACTAAACCCTAACTCTCTCTCTCTAAAATTGAATGTGGTGTAGGTGAAGATGTGTTAAATGAGTTAGGATAACTCATTTATCAGTTTTCTAGATCTAAAACCGTCCATAAGTGAAAAGACTTAAACATCCCCAAAGATGCCATTTAAATTGGGTCAAATTTGTCAAACAGCGACATCTGTCGCGTTTCACAACCTGTTGCGTAACGCGATGCCCAAACGCGATAAACCACAACAGAACGCGATAACCTCGACAGAACTGGTGTTCTGGAGCTGTCGCGTTCCAGCCCACTTTGTCGCGTATCGCGACGCACCAGGACGCGATGAAACTCACTCAGACGCGACAGAAGGCCTGATCAAACCATTTTCCAATATTTTCACACATTAAACTAAAATAAACGATCATAGATGCAATAATAAACGTACACGAGGTTAATTATGCACCTTAAGTCATATTCGAGGAAAACGGGATGTTACATAAAACTCGAATGGCTCCTATAACCACCTTATCACACACAAAATGTATGTCAATTTCAATGTGTTTGGTGCGTTGATGTTGGACCGGATTGGTGGAGAGGTAAACGGCGCTCATGTTATCACTATATACTAAAGTAGCATGAGATAGTGGTGATTGAAGCTCGCGGAGGAGGTTACGAATCCAACAAGTTTCAGCAACAGTGTTGGCAACTGCTCGATATTCTGCTTCAGTGATGGAGCGGGAGACGGTTGCCTGCTATTTAGATGACCAAGACAATAAGTTATCACCTAGAAAAATGCAATAGCCAGATGTGGATCGGTGAGTGTCTGGACATCCTCCCCAATCTGCATCAGAGTAAGCAATAAGCTTCGCAGTGGGGGATGAAAATAACTAAAGCGGTTGTCGACGGTACCTCGAACATAACATAAGACCCATTTAAGAGCGTTGAAGTGTGGTTCCCGTGGATCACGCATAAATAAACACAGATGTTGAACTGCATATGTAATGTCAGGCCTAGTAAAAGTACGGTACTGTAAAACACCTTCCAGGCTGCAGTATAACGTGGGATCCGAGACAGGAGGACCAGAATGTCCCAGTTTAGACTGAGTGTCCACGGGTGTGCTGCACGATTTGCAGTTAGACATGTCAGCCTGATCCAAGAAGTTAAGGGCATATTGTCGCTGAGAAAGAAACATGCCCTCAGCTGTGCACGTGGCCTAAATCTCCAGGAAGTAGTTAAGAGGACCAAGATCAGTCATGGCAAATTCTATGCTAAGGGAAGAAATGATTTGCTAAAGAAGAGTTGTGGATGAAGCCGTTAGGATAATATCATCCACATAGAGAAGTTAGTAGGCAATGTTATTTCCCTGTCTGTAAATGAAAAGGGAGGTATCACATCGAATGTGGACGAAGCCAACCTGTAGGGCATATTGAGCAAATAGATGGAACCAAGCTCGTGGAGCTTGTTTGAGTCCATAAAGAGATTTGCGTAGAAGATTAGTAATAAAGCCAACCTTGTCTCTGACTCTTCCCATTAGCAACTAAGCGAGCCTTAAACCTTGTAATAACCTAACTTTTTCCATTAAGTACTTAACAATCATTTATTAAATTCAATGATCTTTCTACGCTAAATTTTTTTAGAATAGACTACTTTTGAATGTGTTAATTTATCATTAGAAAATTTTGAAGATTAGTAATAACAAAGTTAAAAATTAAAACTACTAACTTATGAAAGATATATAAATACTTTATTTAAAAAAATAATAATAATAATAATAATAATAAAATGATAAATTAAAATATATAATAAATGATTAAATTGAATTTCAACATCACTAGATTCGTATCTATTTCTAGTCACTATTTAGATCCAAGTTGTAAGAAATTTTTATACTACTCTTCAATATTTGTTATTTTTTTAGAAAAATACTACGGTTAGTGAAACCGAAAAAAAATATATAGATATATATATATATATATATATATATATATATATATATATATATATATATATATATATATATATATATATATATATATCTTTTAAAGCAACAAAACGTATGAATTTTTAATTTTTAATAATTATAATTATATTTTATAATAAATGAGTTTTAAAAATCATTTTAATTAAGTAGGATATTCTTAAATTAAAACCCGTGTTTATTTAATTATCACACCCGTAATATATATATATATATATATATATATATATATATATATATATATATATATATATATATACCCGTGACTATACAGTTAATACCTGTGATATCAAAATTATTTATTTATTTACTTATTATTTTGCCATATAAAAAGGGTGAATCAAGTTAGACCTTTGCTTGCTCGGTTTATGATAAACTATCAACTTGCCATGTAAATTGATTTATGATTTATGATTTATGCTTGTCTATTTGAATAACGAATGCATGCACAATTATTGAAAATGTCTCTTGGGTCTACTTTGCGGACTCGTAATTTGAAATCGGTTAAGTTTGGATAAAAACTATTAATTGGTATTGAAAGTCTTTACGACATGCTTTTAAAACGATACATTATACGTATGTTTTTGTCGAGTCTAAACAGGTTTAAAACATGCGCGAAAATGGGTAATCGTGCTGATCCATGATATTAACAGCACCAAATTTCAGCATTTTATGTTTTGAGGGGTTGTTTTCGCAAGGCCATAACTTTCAAACCGTAACTCCGTTTTTGTTAAATAAAGTGGCTATAGAAAGGTGAGATGGTATACTTTCCAATGGTCATGACCTAAGGTATTATATCAAATTTGGTGAGACCCGAATTTAGCTGCAAATTAGCTACATAAACATATATATAAATTATATTATTTTTGCTAAGTAAAAATGAATAACTTAAATTTTGACCTATGTTTGACTATTTGATCAACTTGAGTAATGTTATGATATTATTGACTTGTGTTGACCCTGTTGACTGATGTGTTGACTGTGTTTGACTTGCGTTTGACTTACATTTGACTTACTTTGACTTGTGTTGACTTTTGCTAAATTTTGCTAAATTTATGAGTCGGACTTGAGCAATAGAACTATACGTACCCTATGGACTATGACAACCCAGAAATTTCCGACAAAATTTAAACCTAACTTTTATATGATTCCGACGATTCACGAACAGTTTTATGTAAATATATTTATATTAATTAAAAATGTTACGTGTTATAATAATTTCTATTATTTAAACAATTTTAAAATAAACTTTAAAATATAATTGATTTTGAAAAACTAAATATTAAATAAATATTTCAACTATATATTTCAAAATGAATATATATATATATATATATATATATATATATATATATATATATATATATATATATATATATATATATATATATATATATATATATATATATATATATATATATATATTTCAATGTAATGAATTAGTAAAAAGAAAATAATACTTATCATCTAGTAAATGTAATAATAATAATAATAATAATAATAATAATAATAATAATAATAATAATAATAATAATAATAATAATAATAATAATAATAATAATAATAATAATAATAATAATAATAATAATAATAATGAGATTAAAAAGAATCCTAAACAAATACATCCTTATGTTGACTAAAAATAAATAAAACTTAAAACAAAGGAAAGTATAAACTAGTACATCCTTATGTTGACTAAAAATAAAATTATAAGCTAGTATACATATAGTCAATTTTGGTACATAAAGTATATATTTTTATATTGAAATTTTAGGCTATATGTGACGCCCCGTACAAAATTATCGTGTACGGTACATCAACAACAGGATCATTACAAGGTCAAACACTATATGCTGTTTAAAAACCAGTTTTGCATTCATGAACAGATAACGTTTTACAAAAGATGAATAGGAAACATTAACATGAGTACATGATACTAAGGTCATTACAAAGTTATTGTTTTGAAAATAACATAAGTTGGGAATGCAAAGTAAAAGTTTCATGCTTGAGACATCTCTAAGTAATGCAGCGGAAGTCTAACACAGCAAGTCTGTAACAGCAAGTCTATACACCGAGACTAGAACAGCAAGGCTAACAGCAGAAGCAACAACGTCTAAACACCTGAGAAATACATGCTTAAAAAGTCAACACGAATGTTGGTGAGCTATAGTTTGTTTGTATTCAGTAATGTAATGTAGGCCACGAGATTTCAGTGCTTCAAACAAGTGTTTCAAATCCGTAATTCAAATCAGTATGATAAAGTATATGTATAACCGTGGGCACTCGGTAACTAACTTAACGTTTATACCCCCTGAAAGTACACTTGGCAAGTGCGTATGTCTACGAAGTATTAAACACTCGTTAAATGCTAGCGCGACTAGCCCGAGTAGGGATGTCAAACCCTATGGATCCATATCTAAGATTCGCGTTCATGGTTCAAAAACCAATGATTAAACGTTACCGAGCTAAAGGGAATGTTTATGCCGTTGTATAACCCACACATATATAAGTTTAAGTACTCGTGCCTAGTATGTAAAACATAAAATCCGCATGTATTCTCAGTTCCCAAAATAAGTTAAAGTAAAAAGGGAATGCTATAACTCACAGTGATAAAAGCGGTAAAGTCGGTAATGAAAGTACGCAAGTAGTAAGTCGGTCCGAAAGGTCGTCAACCTAAATCAAGGGTTACTAGGTCAGTAGGTTGTTTTTATAAATTCTAATAGTGCATAAAATAAGTTTAAGTGTCATCATCATCATCATTCATCATCATAAAAGCTAGGTAAGTTCGACAAGAATACAGATCGAAACAATAGGCTGACTTCAGTCAGCTGCTGTGACCTCTACGTAAATCGAAAATATGCATAGTCAGTGGCTATGGCTCCGTATTTGAGTCCCCTAACCGCTGACCAATTTTCAGAACCTAACTCGTCTTCATTTGACCGTGGCGACGGTTTAAGTGCGAGTAGGTCAGAAATTTCAGCACAACGTTAATAGGGTGTAGTGACTCTCGAAGGGCCATAAATCCTAAACCGTAACTCGGATTAAGACGAGGCCTAAACGGAAAATCATCTAATCGAACCGAACTAACTGAAAATTAACTTTCCAGTAGCCAGGTGGTATGATCAGATACGAAAATCAGTGGACAAGTGCTCCGGTGAGGTTCTTGGTGCTTGATGCTCATCACGGTTCTCATCCTTGATGCTTGTAGCTTCAAGTGTACAACTCGTTGATGGTTTAGCATCACTTTTGACCAAGATTCTACTATCAATACACAATATGTTAAGATCAAGTGGTAACACAACTCATTTAAGAGTCTTAGATGGATGATGAACCAAGGTTACATCATATCCTTAGTCTTAACACAATTACAAGTCCTATTTACAAACAAAGTTACACACTTTACATCAATCAAACAAGTATGAACATGATCCAAGTCAAAAGAGGTGATGGAACCCTAAGCTAGAGAGCTTGGATCCCTTTCACACAATTTATAAGGTCACAAAGCTAGAAAGCTTGAACCTTTAGTGTTCTTGAAGATCTTGAAGCATAAAGCTTGGATCTTTAAGATATATGAAGATAACAAACAAAAGTTTGAATCTTTATAACAAAATAACAAGATTAAAGTAAAAGAAAGATGAATCTACAAAGTTGGTGAAGATTCAAAGCTAGAAAGCTTGAATCTTCCATGTTCTTGAAAGATTCATGCTTGAATCAACAAGATATAAGCAAGATCAAAGCTAAAAGGAACTTTGATCTTCATAATATGATGATGATGGCCACGAAAATGAAAGGAAAAGAAGAAGAAAAAGAAGACTTACAAGCAATACTAGAAAGGGAAGAAAGAAAGAACAAGTGTGTGTGAAAACCAAATGAGCAAGTGATTTGAATGAGAGGTAATGGCTAGTATTTATAAGCAAGGAATTTGACAAGGATTGATGACATGGACAAGGGCTAGTATTTATAAGCAAGGAATTTGACAAGGATTGATGACATGGACCAGGGCTAGTATTTATAAGCAAGGAATTTGACAAGGATTGATGACATGGACAAGGGCTAGTATTTATAAGCAAGGAATTTGACAAGGATTGATGACATGGACAAGGGCTAATTAATTGGGTCACTAGCTAGAGTAGGGTGGGCTTGAGCCCAACAAGGTAGAAAGTCCAACAAGACTAACTATTGTGCATAATTAAATTACTACGCGTAATTAAGCATCCAAAAACCCAGGTAATTATTATTATAAAATAATAATTAATATTTCGCAGTCATAATATTCCGATTATGACAAAAGTTAAACGTGCGCGCAAGTTCGCGGTTTATTCGAAACGTCAAATAACACTAACGGTTATAAAGGCTTCCAATGATCAAGTTATGTATCCTACGTACTCTAAGGCACGTTTTAACATATAAATGGAAGTAAACCACGTAAATCAAGTTTCCAGAGTATAAAGTAACACAGTACGCACAAATACGCATTTTCGCAAAAACACAAGGCACACAAGCAAGTCGAAAAATCCGGGTCGTTACATTACCCACCTGTTAATGGAAATTTCGTCCCGAAATTTGAGGAGTGACAAAAAAAATGGTACCGTATTTAAATAAGAAGTAGCGTATCAAAGTTCCGAAAGATTCGTGGGCTAAAAAGTGAGCTATTTACCTTGAAAGGTACTCTGGCGTATAAAAATAAGAATAGGTATATGCTATTAATTAAGTCTCTTAGGAGATCAACAAATTGATTTCGTTTCTGGTTAACATGAGTATGTTGTCTGAATATATCCACAAAAGAAAAGATGATGTTTTTAGCCTTACAGGCATCTTTAGTAAGCTGGATGCATGAAATACATCATGAATGTTACTAAACTCATCTAAAACATTGAGCGCTTATGTCGCAATACAAAGCTGACAGGTAGGATGGAAATCATGGTGATCATAACCATGCGATTTGATGTCTGGATAGTGTTAGCCACGGATTTTACTAACCCCTTGATTTCGGAAAGAGACCATAGGCATAAAGAACTCGATATTTAAGAATGTTTCATTTGACTATATGAATTGAAACTTTTGCTGAAAGTGAATAATCGGACTTATATGCAATGCAAGCCATAATTATCTATAGTGCCATCAGGACGGTCTGAACGAACAATGAAGGATATCACCCAGTTTACCATACTGCAGGTGAACTTATCCTTAGATGGAATGAAAGAACAGTTCCATAATGTAACTTTATCCTTTCAGTTACATGTTGAAGTTAGGGTTAACATTAACTAGAACAACATATAGTTGCAACCAACGAAGAAAGGAATGTGTAGAGTAACCATATCCGTATTACAGATGTTTTAAGCAGTCCCTTCCAAGAGGATAACAAGATTCATAGATTCCTAAAGTATGTTACTTTACATTTCCGAAAGAGAATCGCACGAAAGGTGTGATCTTTGAACCAGGGTGAACTCTTCGAGCGGTTTGTTCTGAATTTATCCTTATACTTAAGGAGATGCGCGGACAAGAAGATACGTGGACCCTTGGTCGTAAAGAACGGTTTACTGTAAGTGAAAAGAATCTCAAAACGATTCCTTGTACCTCAACCTACTAATTCATAGAGATGATTTTTACGAGGATGTTGCGATTAGTCGTGAAATATTGAGAATAGAAACCCACCTAGTGCCCTTCCTACAATGGGGTGACCATTGAGTGTACCTCAGAAAACTGATTTATCGGCCCGCGATTTTGCCATGTTTAACCTTAAAAGGAACATTTTTCGAGTACAAAGACTTCCTAAATTTTTTTTTTTTTATAAATCTGCCACCCAAAGTGGCTCAAGCGTTTTTAACAAGGATTTTAATAGTAAGCTTCATCCCTAACGGAGGGAGAGAAGAAGTGTGATCCCTACATGGTGTAGTCTAATACGGAAACCTTTAATAAAATCAACCGAGGAAGTTTTGAAAAACCTTTAAACGTTTGATGCGACAACATAAATGGAACGAAGTTCTTGGTAAATTTAGAAGTATGTATAACGAGTACCATTTGCACAAAATTATTTGACTTAAAACAACTCAATAAAGGAGCGATTTTTAATCATCTTGAAGGTATAACTTTGTATGTACTAACCCAAAATAAGCAAGGATAAATTTATACATATATGATTTTATAAATCGCGTAAGTGATAGAAAAGTTTTTGGTACTTTCATTTGTCCATAAATCTCGTGAGGACCGCACAAATAAGCAACGTGTAAATTTTTTGATAAACATAGTTTTTCGTATTTCAGAGATTACGAGTTGAAAAAGGTCGAGTGAAAAATCTTTGAATCATCGGTTGACATGTTACTAGGTAATGAAAACTAATGAATTAAATGTAGTTTTGATGATTATCGGAACTTAAGTCTTTGGCCCAAAACTGTTTACGTCCGAAGCCGTTGCTAAAAAGTGAGGTATGAAGGATAGAGCATGAGGATGAGAAGTTAATCGCTTCTTGACTTTGCAGAATGCCATACAGGTTATGGCTAATATTAAAGTCGGAATACTAATGATGTTAATATCGCTAGATGAGAATTTTCTTGGAATAGGTCAGGACTTTGAGTTATGTAAGATAGAGCATCGCTCCGACAGATGTGAAGAATAAGATCCCTGGGGTAACGCTGTAATTTTGAATGGTTTAAGTATTTGTGGATGCCCGAAGGCTCTGCATGACGTGGTTGTAAGTGCCTTCATCACATACACACACATGAATCTCTTAGTTTCGACAGTTGTCTGTCTTCATGATGACTTGGATACGAATAAGCAACGAAAAATTTTATATTGACAAGCAACGAAAATTTTATAGAATTCATTTAAGGTGACGATGTAAGAAAAGAAATTAAGTTCTTAGCAAACTAGGATTATGTACAACACGTAACCATTCAAGGTAAAATATCCTTTGAATAAAAGATTTGATTTGTAAAAGTGAAAGTAAAATTTCATATGTATTTGTCAAAAAGAAGTAATTATTTACTTTATTTTATATAACGTATACGATTTCAAAAATTTACACGAATGGCAAATAAAATAAATTTATTTTTATTAAGTTTTGAGAGGATCGCACAGTAAAATAGTGTAAGTAAAATTTTGGCAAACAAAATTTTCATATTTCGGAGGTTACAAGTTGAAAAAAGATTGATGAGAATCGAGTAAAAGACTTTTGAAAATCTCGGGTGATATTTGAGCAAAAATGTTACAAGGTAATGAAAACTGTTGAATTTTAATGTGGTTGATGACTATTAGTAGGGCATAAGTCCTTCGACCAAAAATGCTTAAGTATAAAGTTGTTGCTTATAAGTGAGAAAAGAAAGGGAGAGTATGAGGACGGGGATTAACTACCCATTGATTTTGGAAATTATGAACTGGTATGACTAATATCGAAGTAAGAAGGGTGATGGTGTGATTATCATTGATTAAGAATTCTCTCGGAATAAGTTAGGATTCAGTGTCGCATAAGAATGAGTATCAAATACGATTCTTGGGTAGTATAGTATTTGAATTGCTGAAGTGACGGGATACAATTTCCTTTATGTATCGTTGTCCATTGTATCGGTTTCTTTCATGGCTAGAAAGTGGGCAGATTTGGTGAGGTGATCAACGATAACCCCGATAGTGTCATAACTGCCGACTGTTTTCGGTAGTTTCAGAATGAAATCCATCGTCATCTCTTCCCATTTCCATTGTGGGATCTCGGGTTGTTGAAGTAATCCGGATGGCTTTTGGCTCACCATTCTCGCGAGGTATAAGAATAATCTTCTTACTATAAATAACTTTCGCTTTCGTCCTTGAAAGTCAGTCCGTTCCAACTATTTCCTCAAAGCTTTCTAACTCGATGAGTATTAGGTTAATTTTAAGGTCCATTCCAACCAAATCTTATTATACTGCCGTGAAAATTTTTATCAACCTTCTCAAATAACATCTGCTTGTGCGCAGGTAACTAATCCTTTCCAACTACTACTATAAAACTTCCAAGTTTTGTTGGCATGAGGTCATCTCCAAATGACCCACCTGTTAATTTTTAAGGTACTATCTTAAATTACTCCTCTATCTCTACCAACTTACCATTAGCTTGTCCTATAGAATACTTAACTCTCATGATTGTTAATGGCTTATTAGTCATCACACTAGGATTCTTAGATATAAGGTTTCTATCACTCTAGTATTAAACAATTCCGAGACTATAAATCGTTGTGAAGAAACGTACCCTAACTAAAATCAGGATCCATGCGAGTCTCCATAGCTGAGATAACGATTGCTCTATCGTATATGAGTCCAAAGTTTTTCTTTTCCTATTTGAGAACTTTTTCCTTAAGTATCCAGGGTGTCTATATCTATAACAAATTTTCGGGTTATCAATTCTGCAGTCCAGGCCCTTTTCGTACAGTATCTAGACTAAGTGGTTATTCCTGCCTTTATCAGACCATAATGCGTATACTCAAGTGGTTCCTACCAAAATTTCCTTTGAATCGCTTCATATTCCTTATGTAGTAACATTGGGACTTCTGCATAATTCACTTCAATATAATTACGCTGGCCTGGCGTCATTATATTGTACTAAATCGTACGTTCATTCCAATATCACTCCATATGGTCAATGTAACGTGATCACTTTCAGTTCTACTCAATTTCATCCAACGGTGCTTTATCTATGCTATCTCAAAACAAAATCTACATAATTAATCTCACGGTTTCTTGGTGTGGGTGCGTAAGTTCCGTAGGTCATGCACCAATGCCTAAATGTCCTGAAATTTCTTCAAAATGTTCAGGTTCAGGTAACATCGTTAGGTTCCTTTCTAGAAATTCAATCTGGATCTCGCGTCGAGTTGTATGTGTAGCAAGTAGTAGTACGATATGTCTTGAGGCGACTCCCAAGTCTTTGGGTATGGTTGAGCATCAGTAGAAGGCACTCTGACCTTGTGAAAGGAGATGTCCTCTCGACTTCCCCAATGCCTAAGAGTGTTAGGGTACTAAATCCAGAAATGTCGTCAGATCGTCGAGCAGTGGTGAAGAACGAAAGAGATAAGTGACGGTCATGAAAGCGTACAAGATACAAGCCATCTTGCAGGAACTGAACAACCTTCGAATGTTCACACGTCGTACGTGGCTATTTAGAGTGAGCTCGGGGTGCGGTTACTCCGACAAATCCTCCAATATCTCCTCCTCTGAGGATCGACTTTAGTGGGCGTGTAATCCGAGGGGTACTCCTCCTAGATTGCGTGAAGAATCGTTTCGATCCCTGGAACGGTGGAACAGTAGTAACAGGTGGATTACAATACTAATCCTTAGGGTTAGACGTGTGGGAAATGGGTTCAGAAGAACATCTGAACTAGGAAAGGTAAGTTTTTCCAAGTCGGTGCAGCGAATAGCAGGCATGAAGCAAGCACGTTATCAGGCACTACAGCAACCTAGCTCGTTTACAGCAGTATATAGTATGGCAATATTAACAGTACTAAATAGAAGTAACATGCAATCGAAAGCAGATAGTAGCATGCAGTAGCTAGAATAAGCAAAAGCATGCAGCGAGTTTACATAGCAGTAAAAGGAAACGGTAGCATGCAGCAAGTTCCGCAGAAACAAGTAAACTAGCAAGTTGTAGATTAGTCCTATTAGTGAATCCTACTTGGGTCGGTCCTAGACTCACTAATGCAACCTAATTCCCTACAACTAATGCTCTGATACCAACTGTGACGCCCCGTACAAAATTATCGTGTACGGTACATCAACAACAGGATCATTACAAGGTCAAACACTATATGCTGTTTAAAAACCAGTTTTGCATTCATGAACAGATAACGTTTTACAAAAGATGAATAGGAAACATTAACATGAGTACATGATACTAAGGTCATTACAAAGCTATTGTTTTGAAAATAACATAAGTTGGGAATGCAAAGTAAAAGTTTCATGCTTGAGACATCTCTAAGTAATGCAGCGGAAGTCTAACACAGCAAGTCTGTAACAGCAAGTCTATACACCGAGACTAGAACAGCAAGGCTAACAGCAGAAGCAACAACGTCTAAACACCTGAGAAATACATGCTTAAAAAGTCAACACGAATGTTGGTGAGCTATAGTTTGTTTGTATTCAGTAATGTAATGTATGCCACGAGATTTCAGTGCTTCAAACAAGTGTTTCAAATCCGTAATTCAAATCAGTATGATAAAGTATATGTATAACCGTGGGCACTCGGTAACTAACTTAACGTTTATACCCCCTGAAAGTACACTTGGCAAGTGCGTATGTCTACGAAGTATTAAACACTCGTTAAATGCTAGCGCGACTAGCCCGAGTAGGGATGTCAAACCCTATGGATCCATATCTAAGATTCGCGTTCATGGTTCAAAAACCAATGATTAAACGTTACCGAGCTAAAGGGAATGTTTATGCTGTTGTATAACCCACACATATATAAGTTTAAGTACTCGTGCCTAGTATGTAAAACATAAAATCCGCATGTATTCTCAGTTCCCAAAATAAGTTAAAGTAAAAAGGGAATGCTATAACTCACAGTGATAAAAGCGGTAAAGTCGGTAATGAAAGTACGCAAGTAGTAAGTCGGTCCGAAAGGTCGTCAACCTAAATCAAGGGTTACTAGGTCAGTAGGTTGTTTTTATAAATTCTAATAGTGCATAAAATAAGTTTAAGTGTCATCATCATCATCATTCATCATCATAAAAGCTAGGTAAGTTCGACATGAATACAGATCGAAACAATAGGCTGACTTCAGTCAGCTGCTGTGACCTCTACGTAAATCGAAAATATGCATAGTCAGTGGCTATGGCTCCGTATTTGAGTCCCCTAACCGCTGACCAATTTTCAGAACCTAACTCGTCTTCATTTGACCGTGGCGACGGTTTAAGTGCGAGTAGGTCAGAAATTTCAGCACAACGTTAATAGGGTGTAGTGACTCTCGAAGGGCCATAAATCCTAAACCGTAACTCGGATTAAGATGAGGCCTAAATGGAAAATCATCTAATCGAACCGAACTAACTGAAAATTAACTTTCCAGTAGCCCAGGTAGTCTGATCAGAAACGAAAATCAGTGGACAAGTGCTCCGGTGAGGTTCTTGGTGCTTGATGCTCATCACGGTTCTCATCCTTGATGCTTGTAGCTTCAAGTGTACAACTCGTTGATGGTTTAGCATCACTTTTGACCAAGATTCTACCATCAATACAAAATATGTTAAGACCAAGTGGTAACACAACTAATTTAAGAGTCTTAGATGGATGATGAACCAAGGTTACATCATATCCTTAGTCTTAACACAATTACAAGTCCTATTTACAAACAAAGTTACACACTTTACATCAATCAAACAAGTATGAACATGATCCAAGTCAAAAGAGGTGATGGAACCCTAAGCTAGAGAGCTTGGATCCCTTTCACACAATTTATAAGGTCACAAAGCTAGAAAGCTTGAACCTTTAGTGTTCTTGAAGATCTTGAAGCATAAAGCTTGGATCTTTAAGATATATGAAGATAACAAACAAAAGTTTGAATCTTTATAACAAAATAACAAGATTAAAGTAAAAGAAAGATGAATCTACAAAGTTGGTGAAGATTCAAAGCTAGAAAGCTTGAATCTTCCATGTTCTTGAAAGATTCATGCTTGAATCAACAAGATATAAGCAAGATCAAAGCTAAAAGGAACTTTGATCTCCATAATATGATGATGATGGCCACGAAAATGAAAGGAAAAGAAGAAGAAAAAGAAGACTTACAAGCAATACTAGAAAGGGAAGAAAGAAAGAACAAGTGTGTGTGAAAACCAAATGAGCAAGTGATTTGAATGAGAGGTAATGGCTAGTATTTATAAGCAAGGAATTTGACAAGGATTGATGACATGGACAAGGGCTAGTATTTATAAGCAAGGAATTTGACAAGGATTGATGACATGGACCAGGGCTAGTATTTATAAGCAAGGAATTTGACAAGGATTGATGACATGGACAAGGGCTAGTATTTATAAGCAAGGAATTTGACAAGGATTGATGACATGGACAAGGGCTAATTAATTGGGTCACTAGCTAGAGTAGGGTGGGCTTGAGCCCAACAAGGTAGAAAGTCCAACAAGACTAACTATTGTGCATAATTAAATTACTACGCGTAATTAAGCATCCAAAAACCCAGGTAATTATTATTATAAAATAATAATTAATATTTCGCAGTCATAATATTCCGATTATGACAAAAGTTAAACGTGCGCGCAAGTTCGCGGTTTATTCGAAACGTCAAATAACACTAACGGTTATAAAGGCTTCCAATGATCAAGTTATGTATCCTACGTACTCTAAGGCACGTTTTAACATATAAATGGAAGTAAACCACGTAAATCAAGTTTCCAGAGTATAAAGTAACACAGTACGCACAAATACGCAGTTTCGCAAAAACACAAGGCACACAAGCAAGTCGAAAAATCCGGGTCGTTACACTATAAATACTCATGAATGTAAGCATTAAACTTGCACCATTTCTCACACTTACAAAGTGTTTCTTTCTTTCTCTCCATTATCATCTTTGTTCTTACACTTCATTATTAGTATTCTTAATCAAGAATCAAACCACTAAAGGTAGTTATAAGCCTACTGAATTATAACATATTATTATTTATACATAAAATACTACGACGAAGTCATGAGCGGGTCATTTCAAAACGGGTTTTATGAGCAGGATAGAGCTACGGAAAGTATGGGTTATAGCTATGGAGGTTATGGGTATTGTTCGTGAGGTCAACCTAGCATTTGTAATGTCTGTTCCCTCTGCGTAATTTTTCCTGCAATATTGAGTCACAATATTGATACGTGAGTGATGTTTCCATTTTTAATTATTATTATTATTACTATCGTTATTATCACCAAGGTTATAATCAAGATAACGTGCACTAAATATGAACCTCAACGCTACTTAAGGCCTAGGGTGATCCTTGGTACCATTATGGGACGCTTGTAGATCTCGAATGCCAAACATAGATTTTGGTCAAGAGATCCTGGGCCAACCAGTAACAACTGATCATTCAAGTGACTTGCATGATAGAAACGAGATTTGAGATTGTCGTACAACGTCTTGTTAAAGATTATAACCCGAACTTTCTATAATTGGAAAGTTACTAAAAGTAGAAACTTTCAATAGATAGTAACCTTTCCGAAAATGGAATTTCTTTCAGAAAACCATTATCATTGGTATAGTTACTATACTTATGTTTATTAGACAACATCTGATCGTACATTATATCTCTAGGTTGAGATCCCGGTCACTTATTTCCATTCATTTCATTCCTTTCAAGGAATACTTCAACTGCTATTTAAGGTGAGTTTTCATATGCTCCCTTTTACTCTTTACATTTTTGGGCTGAGAATACATGCGCTACTTTTATAACTGTTTTATGAAATGAATACAAATACTAAAAATGATTTTTCGTGAGTTTATAGTTCCCTTTTACTCTTTACATTTTTGGGCTGAGAATACATGCACAACTTTTATAACTATTTTACACGCTAGACAAAAGTACCAACTTTAAACTATGCTATACCCGGCTATGTCCGACTAAGTCCCTAACTGACAAGTATAAACATAACTTGTCTTTGGGGCAAACTATGAACAACTTTTGGATCTACCTGATCTACTAATTGGTCCCTGCGAGACCAAGCTTATGAATAACTTTTGGATCTGTGTGATCTACTAATTGGTCTATGTGAGACTAAGTTTATGAATAACTTTTGGATCTGCGTGATCCACTTTTTGGTCCCTACAAGACCAACTTTATGAACAACTTTTAGATCTGCGTGATCTACTAATTGGTCCCTGCGAGACCAAGCTTATGAATAAAAATCTTGTGGTCTAACACTATTACTGAAATTATTATTTATGAAAAACCTATGAACTCACTCAACCTAGTGTTGACTTTTTAAGCATGTTTATTCTCAGGTACTTAAATATTGCTTCCGCTATATATCTGCTGCTTTGATGATGATCGCTTGCCATGCTTGGAGTCATGCATTTCATATCATATCAATTAAAGACATTTAATACATTGTTCATTAAATACAATGTAATCTATTTATCTTCCGCTGCAAAAGTCAATAAAACGTCTCATATAGAGTCGTTCTCGTTTATACAACTGTGATTTGATATATTTAGTGATGTTATTCTTCCGGGCCCTATCTGGAGGACGTCACAGATTGGTATCAGAGCAGTTTGTTGTGGAGAACCAGGATTGAATTTTATGTATGCCTTATACAATTAGGTACCTTAGCAATGTAGGACTACAACTTTCCTTGACCATAGTGCCTTTACTTGTTGCCTTTAACTGTTAAATGCTACACTATACTTTAGAAACTTTACTTATCTTAGAATGCCAAGCCAATATAAGAACTCTGCTCACTGTCCTAAGTACTATCCAATTCTGCCACCGCATTTAAATGCGACACCATGATTTCTGAAGTTCTTGACATTCCTATGTCATCTATCATGGTTTTGTGTATTACATATGTATTACCTGAAATATTATCCATGATTTTTGAAACTCCTATATTCGTTACTATTCATACTCAAACGTATATAACTCCCTGTTATATCACATACCTATGTGCCTTATGCCTATATGCATCGGTTTGTGAACCGAAAAATGTCATTGGGTTATCACAGTATACGAATTGAAAGTCTTTAATCGAAAGATTATCAGATTACATACTTATCATTTTATGATCTCGACACATCATACTGCCATTATTGAAGTATAGACACATCATATCTTATTATATCTTATCATATCTATCTCAATAGACTTTGTCTAACACTTTTCCTAAATTTCCTCCGTAAATTACGGAAATCTTTTGCTATATATACGTATTCAAGGAGACGAATATATCATTCAATATTCAACACCCATTTCATATCAAACCCTATTTCAAACACATAATATGGATTCTTCGAACTCCTCGAGCTCCAATGACAGCATAACCAGAATAAATGAACCAATCAGCCATCATCTATTCTGGATGAATTGGGGATGGGTTCGTAGCTGACTCAATCAATGGAGGCAAGAAGAAGGTGATCCCTTCTACCAACCGAATTCACCACTTGGCGAAGAACCTGAAGTACTTACCGGCGAACCAGTCTGAAACACTATTTTCACCCTCATTTCCAGAACAGCTCGCCACAATTATATAATATCTAGAATTCTAGATCTTATTCATCCGCTTGTCCGAACCACCAATCATCCCGGAATAATAGAAGAAGTCAACGAGCTCCGCGCTCGAGTAGTGGCTTTAGAAAATATGGTGAAAAACCTACGAGCACCAGCAGCAGCACCAGCAGCATAACCAGTACCACCAGTACCATCAGCATCACCACCAACAGCATCAGCTTCACCAATAATAACATCCACAACCCACATCACACTCGGTACCTCGGATATCAACATCATACGCACATAGATACTACGGAATATTAGTAATAATGAGTTAAGATGTATTGACTCGTTCTTCCTGAAGAATTATATATGTATACTTTATATATATATATATATATATATATATATATATATATATATATATATATATATATATATATATATATATATATATATATATATATATATATATATATATATATATATATATGTATGTATGTATATATGTATATATATGCTTTAAAACAATAATAAATCTTTTCGTACTAAGCTATTACGTGTGAATCTTAACTAGTATGTACTTCTTGGTTAATTCATATCACTAATATGCTATGATGTACATCTTTTGTTAATAACTTAACAATCGGTAATCACTACTTCAGCACAATAAACTCCATTTCATAATAAACCAAGTGTATTATTCAAATACATGTTTGATTTTACACATCTATTTTCGATGTACTCGAAACTTTCTAGAAAACATCATTCATGCCTTGTGAATTTCACAAGAATTCCACAGGCACCAACATCATATACCGAGGTGTATCAATAACAATGAACGATGAAGTATTGATTCGTAACTTCATTAAAGAAATATTCCGTGACGATTATGAAATCTCTCAGGTTTTGGAGATTATTTATTCTCGTTCCAACCGCAAATCAAATGAGTTTAATATTATATTAACTCATTAAATCTATATTATATCTGAAGAATATATATATGAACGTATATCTTAATAAAGATTGTAATTAAAAATTCTTTTGTACAAACTGTTAATTGTGAAAATATTTTAACGGGTAGGTAATACCCGAGAAACATTTATATCTCATATTAATATGTTATATTGTACATTCTTTAGTTCTGATTCAACAGTCATTAACTATACTACTTACATTTACAAGATATATGTATCCGTTCACTAAAGAACAATCATTTTCAAACAAATTCAATTACATATTCTGATTTTGATATATCAGAATCCAAGTAAAGCTTTAGCAGGTGTTATCTTCCTAAAGATCACTATATTCATGAATTATATTCATTCGTATTCTATGATGAATTATCACATCAAACCACCGAAATTATCATTCATTACTTTTGAAATCAACGACGCCTATTCGTCAACCATTAGATCCGTTGACGATTACAATCAGTGTTTAATCGTCTAAAAATAAAATTTCTAGAAACACCTCGGATTGATAATCAATGATTCAGATTCGTTAACCTTGAGAATGCTGACGAAGCAGCTAAAGCTATAGATGGTCTTAATGGCCAAAAGTTTGATAATAAAGATTGACGTATTGAAAAGAAAAAAAAAAGCTCAGATTTGGAACTGGAAAACGGATTGAGCAAACTATGAAGGAGGCTGTGGACAAATCACAAGGACTAAACCTGCCTTCAAAGAATTCAAATGATTCAGTATCTGCTGAAGTCATTAACGAATACCTTGCTCCTGACTCTAAACCTTTACGGACAAATCTTCTTTATCATCCTTCGATATTAGAAATTCTAAGACATCATCGTATCCTTCGTTATAAATATCCTTTATATTTCTGAAGATATCTTCATAACGATTCTTGTTCGCAATTAATTATCTCTTTGCGATATCTTTATTTCATCATAAAGGAAACTGTATTAGTTTCTATATTCTGTAAAATTTAAGTTTAAATTATAAATGTTTTGAAGAAATGTTGGGAATTGAAGCATGAGTTAGTATATAATATAATGACGTCAGGCCAACGTGATTATATTACAGTAAGTCATACTAAATTTTTAATGGAAGATGATGATTCATTGACTTTATAATCATCATTTGCCATGTTACACGACTCTTACATTCTATTTAACCTCTAAACATATCAAGAAAATATTTTTTTGATGATTCGGTCTTTTCCGGATATTCTGGTAATTTGACAAATCAAATCGTGATATTACCTTTCCTTTCTACTTTATTATGATCATTCGAAACTTCATACCTACGAATTCTGGACCATTACTTGCTTTACAAAAGCATGAAGCTCTGACATATAAGGGAAAATACAAAGCCCGATAATGACACCGAAATTACAAACCGTGTATATCGATACGTATTGCAACGTAAAGACACGGGAGAATTAAAAATATTATAACCCCAAGGGAATAGTAGAAGAAAACAAATTCCTCTGGTGGTAAATGAAAAAGAAGAAAGACTGTATATATGATCAATATAATAACAAGGATCATTACGGGATGGAGCATATTAACAAATCTTTTAGAAGTATGAATTGAGGAAGAAATTATAGAAGTGGTGAAGATAATGAAACGAAAGAAGCTAATTTATAGCAAAATTCTAGACACAACAATCGAGGCAATTCACCGCATTTAAGTAAAGAAAATCCTAATTTCCTTCATTACCGGAGAATCAAATCTTAAAAGGATTTCGAAGATTTCTTTAAATCCCTTGAATTCCGGAAATCAACTTTAACCATATCAAAAGTTAAAGCGAACATTTAATTTTCTCATTCCCTCTTTTACGATAGCTTCGTTTATACGCTTCCTATAATCGAATCGTTTTATCCATATTATTCAATAGTGATAAAACTTTATTTTTCAACTTATATTCATCATTAAAATATTCTTGTTGTCAACAGTGACGATCTCTATCAAATTTCATGACCATGATTTTCACGAACTGCTCTCTGTTTGTCTGCCCTAATATTGTGGCATAAATGCTCAAGGTTTTAAATGAGCTCAATATTATTCATAACACATTTCATATGTACTGAAATACTTGTATAACATCATCATTTTGAATGATCTCCGCATTAATAATAAAATGCACTTCATAGAAGAACCTGTAGAAATTACGGTTCGTATGATTTAAACTCTTGAAACAAAACGATATTCTATCCGTTGGAATTCACGCAAGGCCCCGATCATACCTGGGAACGTGAAAACCAAATAAAACGGAAATATCCTCACCTGTTTATAAACAACGCTGATTGATGGCTACAACTAAATTTCGGGACGAAATTTCTTTTAACGGGTAGGTACTATGACAACCCGAAAATTTTCGACTAAATTTAAACCTAACTTTTATATGATTCCGACGATTCACGAACAATTCTATATAAATATATTTATATTAATTAAAAACGTTACGTGTTATAATAATTTCTATTATTTAAACGATTTTAAAATAAACTTTAAAATATAATTGATTTTGAAAAACTAAATATTAAATAAATATTACAAATCTATATTTCGAAATGAATATATATATATATATATATATTTCAATGTAATGAATTAGTAAAAAGAAAATAATACTTATCATGTAGTAAATGTAATAATAATTATAATAATGAGACTAAAAAGAATCCTAAACAAATACATCCTTATGTTGACTAAAAATAAATAAAAATTAAAACAAAGGAAAGTATAAACTAGTACATCCTTATGTTGACTAAAAATAAAATTATAAACTAGTATACATATAGTCAATTTTGGTACATAAAGTATGTATTTTTATATTGAAATTTTAGGCTATAAATACTCATGAATGCAAGCATTAAACTTGCACCATTTCTCACACTTACAAAGTATTTCTTTCTTTCTCTCCATTATCATCTTTGTTCTTACACTTCATTATTAGTATTCTTAATCAAGAATCAAACCACTAAAGGTAGTTATAAGCCTACTGAATTATAACATATTATTATTTATACATAAAATACTACGAAGAAGTCATGAGCGGGTCATTTCAAAACGGGTTTTATGAGCAGGATAGAGCTAAGGAAAGAATGGGTTATAGCTCTGGAGGTTATGGGTATTGTTTGTGAGGTCAACCTAGCATTTGTAATGTCCGTTACATCTGCGTACTTTTTACTGCAATATTTAGTCACAATATTGATACGTGATTGATGTTTCCATTTTCAATTATTATTATTATTATTACTATCGTTATTATCACCAAGGTTATAATCAAGATAACGTGCACTATATATGAATCTCAACGCTACTTAAGGCCTAGGGTGATCCTTGGTACCATTATGGGACGCTTGTGGATCTCGAATGCCAAACAAAGATTTTGGTCAAGAGATCCTGGGCCAACCGGTAAAACTGATCATTCAAGTGACTTGTATGATAGCAACGAGATTTGAGATTGTCGTACAACGTCTTGTTAAAGATTATAACCCGAACTTTCTATAATTGGAAAGTTACTAAAAGTGGAAACTTTCCATCGATAGTAACCTTTCCGAAAATGGAATTTCTTTCATAAAACCATTATCATTGGTATAGTTATCATACTTATGTCTATTAGACAACATCTGATCGTACATTCTATCTCTAGGTTGAGATCCCAGTCATTTATGGAATTTCTTTCAGAAAACCATTATCATTGGTATAGTTACCATACTTATGTCTATTAGACAACATCTGATCGTACATTCTATCTCTAGGTTGAGATCCCGGTCACTTATTTCCATTCATTTCATTCATTTCAAGGAATACTTCAACTGCTATTTAAGGTGAGTTTTCATATGCTCCCTTTTACTCTTTACATTTTTGGGCTGAGAATACATGCGCTACTTTTATAACTGTTTTATGAAATGAATACAAATACTAAAACTGATTTTTCGTGAGTTTATAGTTCCCTTTTACTCTTTACATTTTTAAACTGAGAATACATGCACAACTTTTATAACTGTTTTACATGCTAGACACAAGTACCAACTTTAAACTATGCTATACCTGGCTATGTCTGACTAAGTCCCTAACCGACAAGTATAAACACAACTTGTCTTTGGGGCAAACTATGAACAACTTTTAGATCTACGTGATCTACTAATTGGTGCCTGCGAGACCAAGCTTATGAATAACTTTTGGATCTGCGTGATCTACTAATTGGTCCATGTGAGACTAAGCTTAAGAATAACTTTTGGATCTGCATGATCTACTTTTTGGTCCCTGCGAGACCAACTTTATGAACAACTTTTGGATCTGCGTGATCTACTAATTGGTCCCTGCGAGACTAAGCTTATGAATAAAAATCTTGTGGTCTAACACTATTACTGAAATCATTATTTATGAAAAATCTATGAACTCACTCAACCTAGTGTTGACTTTTTAAGCATGTTTATTCTCAGGTACTTAAATATTGCTTCCGCTGTATATCTACTACTTTGATGATGATCGTTTGCCATGCTTGGAGTCATGCATTTCATATCATATCAATTAAAGATATTTAATGCATTGTTCATTAAATACAATGTAATCTATTTATCTTCCGCTGCAAAACTCAATAAAATATCTCATATAGAGTCGTTCTCGTTTATACAACTGTGAATGATCTTTCTACCCCAAATTTTTTTAGAATAGACTACTTTTGATATGTGTTAATTTATCATTAGAAAATTTTGAGGATTAGTAATAATAAAGTTAAAAATTAAAACTACTAACTTATGAAAGATATATAAATACTTTATTTAAAATAATAATAATAATAATAAAATGATAAATAAAAATATATAATAAATGATTAAATTGAATTTCGACATCACTAGATTCGTATCTATTTCTAGTCACTATTTAGATCCAAGTTGTAAGAAATTTTTATACTACTCTTCAATATTTGTTATTTTTTTAGAAAAATACTACGGTTAGTGAAACCGGAAAATATATATATATATATATATATATATATATATATATATATATATATATATATATATCTTTTAAATCAACAAAACGTATGAATTTTTAATTTTTAACAATTATATTTTATAATAAATGAGTTTTAAAAATCATTTCAATTAAGTAGGATATTCTTAAATTATAACCCGTGTTTATTTAATTATCACACCCGTAATATATCTATATACCCGTGACTATACAGTTAATACCCGTGATATCTATTATTAAGATAGATATTTACCCGTGACTCTATCTTATCTATATTATATCCCGATCCAATTCATTTAATCTCACTTTAATCATACACACACACACACGTACAAACATCTCATCCTCCCTCTCCTCACACCCATTTCCATCTTCATCATAGATCTTTCTTCTTCAAGAACACTCTCAAGAAATCATTTGATTACAAAATCGTTTACATATTCGGATTCCTCTCGAAAAGCTTTACACATCCATATCAACAGTTTCATGATTAGGGTAAGTTTTAAAAACTCTAATTTTTGGGTTTTCATGTTTTTGTTACATATTAGGGAAGATATATGTCTAGTGCTCAAGTCCTTGAATGTTTACATGTGAAATTGTGTTTAATTGATCATTTGGGTAATTTTAATGAAATCACAATTTTGGACTGATCAAAACTTATTTTACATGTTAACTACTGTCAATCTAAGTACATAATTGAATTTCTATCGAAAAGTAGTTAACTTTTCATATAGATATTGCATGCTTTCGATTTCTAGATCAAAAGATATGACCTATTCGGATTTTGTTGAAAATTCGTATTTGAAACTGTGATTCTGGAAAAGTTGAGTTGACAATATGTTCTTGACATGATGATATTTGAAAAGAACTTGAAAAATTATTAAATTTTCATTTATATATCGCGCGGATTCGATTTGTGAGTCAAAAGTTATAGTCGTTCAAAGTTTTGGTATATATTTATGTAATCTGTTTTCATAGCAGTCTGAATGGGGAAGCGTGCCTGATTATCGAGTTGTGATGTATAGTCCATTGTGTTGGTCTTGTTGCTTAGTGAATTTGTATATAAATTTCAACAAAATCTGTTAAACGAGTCAAAAGTTACGTTAGTTTGAATAGAAAAAAAAACAAATATTGCTGAATTCTGATAAAGCGTGCTGATCAAGGGCTGATTCAGTTGCCTCGGGATGCGTGCTGCCCGATCTCAGATTTTTGGGTTTACGGTTGCGTGCGTATCGAAAAATTAATAAGTTTAGACTCCAGAAACACGTAATTTTGGATATTTTTGGATTTGATATGATTTTTCAAAGTTTATACATTTTAGGTAAAAGTGCTGAAACGTTTTAGCATGTACAGCCTGGTACATTTTCAGTCACTGCGATCTTTCTGTTTAGATTTAGAGGTTGTGCTTCGGGTATGTTATAGTTGACTAAATTACGAAGATTTTGACGCGTATTTCAAGTCAAACGGACCTGTACTTATTTTTAAAAAAAATTCCAGAATTTGACTGCAATTTTTAAACTAAATATTATGTGCAGTTGACTTTGTTGACTAAATGGGTTTAAAGTGTCAAAATGGGTAACGGGTACTGTAGACACATCCGATATATCAATTTAAGTACGTTTAAAGATTGTAATGTTTTAAAAATAAGTTTTGGCATGTTTTGGTCAAAGTGGGTGTTTATGACCCATTTGGGTCATAATGGCCTATTTTGACCATACACATAATTTCAGAAATTCGAAGTTACAAACACGTCAATAATGTCATTTTAAACTTGTGTTATGATAATGAAACATTCATGTCTTTCGGATTGAATTTAGAGTCGTCAACACAAAATATAAAAAAATATATATTTATTTACTTATAATTTTGCCATATAAAAAGGGTGAATCAAGTTTGACCTTTGCTTGCTCGGTTTATGATAAACTATCAACTTGCCATGTAAATTGATTTATGATTTATGCTTGTCTATTTGAATAACGAATGCATGCACAATTATTGAAAATTGACTCTTGGGTCTACTTTGCGAACTCGTAATTTGAAATCGGTTAAGTTTGGATAAAAACTATTAATTGGTATTGAAAGTCTTTACGATAAGCTTTTAAAACGATACATTATACGTATGTTTTTTTCGAGTCTAAACATGTTTAAAACATGCGCGAAAATGGGTAATCGTGCTGATCCATGCTGTTAACAGCACCAAATTTCAGCATTTTATATTTTGAGGGGCTGTTGTCGCAAGGCCATAACTTTCAAACCGTAACTCCGTTTTTATCAAATAAAGTGGCTATAGAAAGGTGAGACGGTATACTTTCCAATGGTCATGACCTAAGGTATTATATCAAATTTAGTGGAACCCGAAATCAGCTGCAAATTAGCTACATAAACATATATATAAATTATATTATTTTTGCTAAGTAAAAATGAATAACTTAAATTTTGACCTATGTTTGACTATTTGATTAACTTGAGTAATGTTATGATATTGTTGACTTGTGTTGACCTTGTTGACTGATGTGTTGACTGTTTTTTACTTGCGTTTGACTTACATTTGACTTACTTTGACTTGTGTTGACTTTTGCTAAATTTTGCTAAATTTATGAGTCGGACTTGATCAATAGGACTATACGTACCCTATGGACCAACCAAGATTGTTAGATATTTATTGACCAACATATGTTCTATAGGTTGAGATCTACGGTTATATCGCATTCCGAGTTTTGGTCACATTTCGATGAATGAATTTATGTGCTGCTAAGGTGAGTTTATAGATCCCTTTTTAATTGCTTTTGCAATCTATATTTTTGGGCTGAGAATACATGCCTTTTATTTTAAATGCAATGGACACAAGTACATACTAAATTCTACACTGAGTTTGAACCGAAAATCCCTTAGGTTTGGTAACTAGTAACTGCCGGTTATAAGAACTGGTGGGCGCGAGTAGTTGTATATATTGATCCATAGGGCTTGACATCCCCGTCCGTTCCAGGTATAGAGACCCTAGCCTGAACTATAAAGCGGACGTACGCTATTTGAGTTTAGTACACGTTGGTTTGCGTGTATTGTACATATTGGTTGTATGTATGTTAAATCAGGGGTACTTATTATATATACGTTAAGTTTAGTTACCAGGGTGCTCAATTTCATAAAATATTTTGATAAACGTTTTGGATGAAACAACTGAAATCTTGTGATCCACCTTTATATACAGATTATGCGCAATATTAAAACTATGAACTCACCAACCTTTGTGTTGACACTTTTAGCATGTTTATTCTCAGTTCTCTAGAAGTCTTTCGCTGTTTGCTTATACATTATACAAGCTATGTGCATGGAGTCATACATGCTTTTTAGAGAAAACTTTGCATTCACAAAATCATCACCATGTATCTTATTTTGACTGCATTGTCAACGGATGTACTATTGTAAACTATTATTTACGGTGATTATCTATATGTAGAAATCATCAGATGTCGAAAACCTTGGATTTAGATATTCATTTATGGTGTGCCTTTTCAAAAGAGTGCAATGTTTATAAAACGTATCATATAGAGGTCAATACCTCGCAATAAAACCGGTGAATAACGTACTGCGTCAATAGTGATTTTGGCGGGTCGTTACAAACCTGTCCAAAGAACCATCAGAGCATAACTTACATTCAAACAACCACATAGATCTAAAAATATTGACCCCCAAGGCCTTGGAACCAGAACCCAAGTACCATTTCTAATTAAAACATTATATTCATCAGTCATTGCATGTTTCCAGTTTAGGTCGATAAGTTCTTGGATGTGAGATCTGGCAATGTCGATAGGAGTGTTAATGTGTAAGTTAAGGCAGGAGATGTGTTTGGAGATGCTGGTTTTGGCACGAGTGAGCATATGGTGTTGGTTCAGAGTAGGTGCGGTAGGAGTGACGGGATCGGGTGAAGGACTAGGAGCGGGAGATTCGGTTGAGGAGGGTGTAAGTAACTAGATGAGGGTGAATAGTTACTTAATATGATTTTAAAACTTTTTTGATGACCAATACGATATGAACGATACTTGATCACGTTAGTCAACTCAAACCAATGTGTGGTGTATTTATGTTTGTAATTATGCGGAAAGTAAAGTAAAGAACATAAACACAAGGATTTATAGTGGTTCGGGTGAATGTTAACTAATCTACCTTAATCCACTCCCCAATTCACTAATTGGGATTTTTGCTTCACTAAGCACTTTTCTCCAAATTCGGTGGAGATCTGATTTACAAGCCTTGTACTTCTCCTTAGATAATAAACCTAATCCTTTTATCCCTTTGAAGGATTACCTCCAACTTAGATCAACTTGTCTTCAACTTGGACAAGTATTAATCCCCAATAAGAATAATCAACTCCCTAGTTCCCTTTAAGGAAGATGATAGCTAAGCTAGCATATGCCTCTAATTACAAAGTACAAAGACTCACTTTTTCAGTGATGAAAATCCTAAGACAATTCTAAGGATTAATACAACACTATGTAAACGCATAAATGTAATATCCTGTTTTGGTTCAGCACGTGGGACGCCGTCCAAAGGCTTGGGACGCCGTCCAAGTTCAAAAGGCTGGACGCCGTCCAGATTTTGGGACGCCGTCCAGAACAACTAGCAGGCCAGCTGTTGGTTTTTGACATTTTAATAAGGGTATTTTGGTACTTTCACAATGGAACGAGTTTAAGGCCTTTTAGATCAGTTTTGGTGGAGCCATTACTCCACTTACACCAACCTCATCTTCTTCACTTCATTATAGAGAGAGAGGGTGATTCCTAGAGTGAGAGAGCTCAAGCAAAGGAGAAAGAAGCTATTTTCGGGTCTTACCTCGTGTGTTAAAGTTGTTCATCTAGTTGCTAGCTACACGGTGATAGTAGTGGTAAGTCCTAATCTCCATTTTCTTACTTAATTAGTGTTAAATGGTTAGGGTTTGGGTTAGGGTTGAACATAAAACCCATATGTGGTGATTTTTGGGATTTTGGGTAAAGATAGTTCATGTAAGACTAAAGATTTACTAACCTAGGGTTTCAAAGTCATAATTAGTGTTAATGAGTCTTAAAGGTTTAATAAATCACTAGCTCACTTGTGTTGTTAGTGAAAAGTGTTGTTAGGGTTCATGAAAGGACCCGTTCATATACATTATAAACGATTCACAATAGTTGATTACATCGCGAGGTATTTGACCTCTATATGATACATTTTACAAACATTGCATTCGTTTTTAAAAGACAAACTTTCTTTACAACGAAATTTGACGGCATGCACACCATTTCATAATACATCCAACTATAATTGGCTTAATAATAATCTTGATGAACTCAATAACTCGAATGCAACGTCTTTCAAAATATGCCATGAATGACTCCAAGTAATATCCTTAAAATGAGCTAATGCACAGCGGAAGATTTCTTTAATACCTGAGAATAAACATGCTTTAAAGTGTCAACCAAAAGGTTGGTGAGTTCATAGGTTTATCATAACAATCATTTCAATATATTAATAGACCACAAGATTTCCGTTTATAAATATATGTACACTCGCAAGTGTATAAAAGTATTCTATAAGTTGTAGGCACCCGGTAACAAGCCTTAACGTTCATGTTTTACCCTCTGAAGTACACCAGATCAGGTGTGTTTAAAATTACCTCGAAGTACTAAAGCATCCCATAGTCAGGATGGGGTTTGTCAGTCCCAATAGATCTATCTTTAGGATTCGCGCCTACCATACATAGACAAGTAGTTTAATGTTACCAAGCTAAGGGTATATTTCTGGTTTAAACCCACGTAGAATTAGTTTTAGTACTTGTGCCTATTTCGTAAAACATTTATAAAAACAGCGCATGTATTCTCAGTCCCAAAAATATATATAAAAGGGAGCAAATGAAACTCACAATACTGTATTTCGTAGTAAAAATACATATAACGTCATTTAACAAGTGCAAGGTTGGCCTCGGATTCACGAACGTATCAATATTGAGATTCAATATTGCAGGAAAGTACGTAGACGCAACGGAGATGATAAACACTAGATTGACCTCACGAGCATACCTATGAACCATACCCATCACCTCCATAGCTATAACCCATAATTTCCTTAGCTTCGACTCATTCAAAAAAACTATTTTGAAATCACTCGGACAGCACTCCGTCGTAATATTTTATGTATACTAATAATATCTTGAAATAATACAGAGCAAATATATATATATATATATATATATATATATATATATATATATATATATATATATATATATATATATATATATATATATATATATATAAATTGATTGAGAGAGTTTAGAGAAATATATTTTCAAGTTTCTATGAAATAATGAAACCTATTGAATTCTATTTATAATAGATTTTTGAATTATTAAAGTGAATTATTAAAGTATGAATTATTAAAGTATGAATTATTAAAGTGAATTATTAAAGTATGAATTATTAAAGTGAATTATTAAAGTATGAATTATTAAAGTGAATTATTAAAGTATGAATTATTAAAGTGAATTATTAAAGTATGAATTATTAAAGTGAATTATTAAAGTATGAATTATTAAAGTGAATTATTAAAGTATGAATTATTAAAGTGAATTATTAAAGTATGAATTATTAAAGTGAATTATTAAAGTTAAAGTAAAGTAAAAGTAAAGTCAAGGTAAAGTTAAAGTATAGTAAAATTATAAAAACCATGTATGTATAATACGCGTATAAATATATATAATATTAATTTAAATCGTTATATATATTTAATGAAATAAAATATAAATATCGTTATATTTATTATACTGGTTAAGTAATGAGTTGTCAAAAGTGATTCTAGATATTTATAAAAGTTATATACGTTTTAATAATAAAGTTCTTTTTAAACTGAAAACGTCTTTGTACGTTTGAAAATAGATTAATAGAATATTATGGAAACCAATTCTCCACTAACTTTTGTCTAACTTTCGTAAATGAAACTTTATATTTTTATTTATAAATAGCTTTACAAATTATTCTGAATATCGTTAAGAGGAATAGATTTTCTCAAATCATAGTGGACCTCTCAACAGAGACTTATAATCATAATTCAATGTTTCTGATAATTCAATCATTTAATATATATTTTTTTTAATTTCGTCGAAAATCATATTGAAACAAATACGTTCGTGTAAAGTATTATACGTTTAATACATTATTAATATTCTCAAGTTATAATATATATATATATATATATATATATATATATATATATATATATATATATATATATATATATATACATATACATATCTATTTATATATAATGGTTCGTGAATTGTCGGAATTTGGTCGAGGTTATAATGAATGTATGAACACAGTTTAAAATTCTTGAGATTTAACTTAACAAACTTTGCTTATCGTGTTGGAATAATATAAAGATTAAAGTTTAAATTTGATCGGAAATTTCCGGGTCGTCACAGTACCTACCCGTTAAAGAAATTTCGTCCCCGAAATTTGATAGAGGTCATCATGACTAACAATGAGAATGTTATTATAACGATTATAGAGTTTTATCATGTTCAAGAAGCATGGATAAAATAATTCGATTACTCGAAGCGTGTGAGTGAAGTTATCGTAAATGAATGAAATAAGATAATAGTGATTCGTCGTATCTTTTGACGTCATCACGATTGATCTCCGAAAAGAAAATCTTTGTAATCTATATTGGATTTGATTATTCGGCGATTAAGGAAATTATGATCCTCTTCGAATTAATGCGATAATCCATTTTGATTTCTCTGTCGGATATTTCCCTATAAATCCACCTCATTTGTTTTCTTACAACTCACACCTTCTCAACTCATATTTTAAAGTATTTGTCAATATGCTTCATCCAGTGCTGATTCTTGATATACTCCTCACTTTCATATCTGTCGCTCTTCTTTTTCATCTGCCTCCGGAAGAATCTATTTGCTTCTACTATACTCTTGGTTTTATAGTGTTTTTAGTTCTCCCGTGTCTTTATATTGCTATATACATTGATATATACGGTTTGTGATTTCTGGGTTGTTGTTGGGTTTTATATCTTCCCTTATATTTCAAAGTCCTTGCTTCTTCTATAATCATTGTCATCCACAGTTAATGCTTTCTTCTATTTGCTATGATTTATACTCCCATTTCTAGTTCGGAGCTTTGTCCTTTCGTTTCTTCTTCTTGCGATTAAGCACCGCTTGTAATGGTCCAGAATTCGCAGATATAAATTTCGGAATGAACATTGTTAATGTTCTAGGAAGGAAATTGTAATGGCATGATCTTGACTTGTCAAATTACCAGAATACCAAGAAAAAGGCCGAATCATCAAGAAATATTTTCTTGATATTTAGAGATCAAAGAGAATACAAGAGTCGTGTAACATAGCACATGATGACGTTATGATCTGTGAATCATCATGTTCCATTTAGAAACTCAGCATGAATTACTATAATATAATCACGTTGATCAAGTGTCATTATATTATACTAACTCATGCTTCAGCTCCCAACACTTCTTCAAGAATATTCTTATTTTAAACTCGAATGTTTCAGAATTTAGAAACTAAAATAATTTCTTTTATGATATAATACAGATAGCGCGAAGAGGTAAATGATTTTAGATAAGAATAATTATAAAAATATCTTCAGAAGTATGGATGATATTTATAATGAAAGATACGATGATATCTTAGAATGTCTAATATCAGAGGATGATGAAGGATATTGTCCGCAGGGGTTTAGAGTCAGGAGCAAGGTATTCATTAATGACTTCAGTAAGTACTGAATTATTTGGATTCTTTGAAGACAGGTTCAGCCTTTGTGATTTGTCCACAGCCTCCTTCATACTTTGCTCAATCCGTTTTCCAGTTCCAAAGCTTCTCTTTTTCTGAGCTTTGCCAATATACTATCCTTTATCATCCAACTTTTTACTGTTAAGGTCATTTACAGTTTTTGCTGCTTCATCAGCATTTTTCAAAATTTCAAGAACTGGTTCGTAGTTTAGGGTGTTTTTCAGAAATTTCTCATTCAAAGAATGTAAGTCTTGGAGGTAGACTTTGTGTGTATATGTAATTGTTGATGTAGACATGCTGCGAGGTTTCAAAATACTGATTGCTGATTCTCAATAATTAGTATGGCAATTCTTGTTATAAGGTACGAATGAGTATATGATAGGGTTTCGATAATTATAATGATTTTTTTTTTTTGGAAAGTCAACGATCAGTGAAGTTGTTGGTAAGTTTATTGCTAATGTGGTGAATATAAACGATTCCCCAGTAACGTTGGCGAAAGGGCAACGTATCTATCGAGGTTATAATAAGACTGTTTTGATTGAGAAGTCGAAGTTGACTTGCTGGAGCTGTGACAAAACTGTCTATTTTGAAACGGAATTGAAAAGTTATTTTAGCTAGTAAATGCCAAAGGGTCTAACACGGATACGTGTCGAACTATGACTTGGGTTTTGAGAGTTTTTCAGGTGTATAACTGTGGGTAACATGTGGTTGGATCATCATCTCGATTGTTCCTTAGTTGAAGTGTCTTCAGGAATTTCAAAGGGTTTGAGCACATATTGTAATCGTTAATACATATGATGTTCTAACACAGTTTTGAAGTCAAAGTATAGCTTTGAAAGATATAGGAATCTAAGAGTGATGATACTAGTTATATTTCCAATTGAATTATGCGATTTCAAAATCAGAATATGTAATTGAATTTGAATGAGTATGATTGTTTTGATTTATATGAAAGAATGGATATTGTTGTGAAAGTAGGGAGTATAGTTGATGATTCCTGAATCAGTTTCAAAAAATGTAATATATTAATTGTGAATTTATATATCTCTCGGGTATTACCTACCCGTTAAAAAAATTTTCACAATTAATATTTTGTACAAAAGAAGTTTATTACAGTCTTTATGAAAATATATGTGTATATTTTCTTTAGATGTAATATGGATTTAATGAGTTAATATTAAATTAAACTCATTTGTTTTATGGTTGGAACTAGAATTGAGTAATCCCTAAAACTTTATAAATTGCATAAGTATTTCTTCAATAATATTGAAATTATGAATCATTACTTTGTTATTTGTTAGTTTTCGTGAAATTCTTGTGAACTTCGCAAGGTACGAATGATGTTATTTGAAAAGTTTCGAGTACATAGATGATGAAAGTGTAAAATCAAACATATATTCGAATAATACACTTGATTTATTATGAATTGGATTTTTATTGAATTGAGACAGAGATTGTAATTAACGATGGTTAAGTTGCGGACGAAGGACGTACATCATTGCATATTTGTAATATGAATTAACTGAGTAGTTAAGATTCACACATAATAGCTTAGTACGGGAAGATTTATTATGGTTTAAAATTTTATACATATAAAATATACATATAAATCTTTCGATTGGAAATGAGTTAATACTTCATAACTCGTTGATACAATATATTTATTGTTGATTCGTAATGATGTCCACAATGATTCTTGAACTGACAGAGTTTGTGATGTTACATGTGTTGTTGATTCTGACGATACTGACGGCACTGACTGTGTTGATGATGCTACGGTCCTGTTGATGCTGTTGGTAAAACAATTCTAGCTTGTAAATCGTACACCATTTTCGATCAAAGTTTCTACTCTACCATCTCCGTTCACTCATCCGATTTACGGTCAGAATTAAATAATCTCTAAGATTTTGGAGATTACATAACTGCCGCAGAGATATCTCTTCAATGAAGTTTATGAATTAATACTTCATCGTTTGTTGTTGTTGATATTCCAGGATATTTACAGGGCGAATGACGTTGATGTTTGAGATACAGATTGTAATGTTGCGGTGTGGGATGTGGATGTTGTTGTTGGTGGTGGTGATGGTACTGTTGGTGTTGCTGATGGTGGTACTGTTTATGCTGCTGGTGCTGCTGCTGGCATTTATAAACTTTGCACGATATTCTCCAAAGCTACTACCCGAGCGCGAAGCTCGTTGACTTCTTCTATTACACCGGGGTGATTATCGGTTCGGACGAGCGGATAAATAAAATCTAGAATTTGGTGTAGTATGTAATCGTGACAAGATACTCTAGAAATAAGAGAGAAAATGGTGTTTCGGATAGGTTCGCCGGTAAGTGCTTCAGGTTCTTCGCCAAGAGGGCAATGTGACGGATGGAAGGGAACACCTTCTTCTTGTCTCCAATGATTAAGGAGGCTACGAACCCATCCCCAATTCATCTAGAATAGATGATGACTAATTGGTTGATCCATTCCGGTCACACTGCTTTCGGAACTTGAGTGGGATTCCATTTCGGAATCCGAGGGACTTGAACTAATGACGAATTCCATTTCGTACGATTGAATAAAGAATTTTTCTATATGAAATGATTTTTCGGCTATCGGGTGGTATTCTAATTATATAGAGCAAAAGGTTTCGTAGATTACGGAGGAATTTACGGAATATGTCAGGCAAAGTTTACAGTAACAGATACGCTAATATATGAATTAGCAGATACGCTAAGATATGAATTTTGTCTATACACTATTCATGCAATCAATGCAATAAGATGTGTCTAGACTAAGAATGATAAGCAGATAATTTCCGACAAAAATGATGAGCAAAACTTTTGACATGCAGACACGGTCGAAGTCCAGACTCACTAATGCATCCTAACGACTATCAGTTAGACACACTAATGCAGACCTGGTTCGCTAAGATCACCGCTCTGATACCAACTGAAAGGAACCGTTCATATACATTATAAACGATTCACAATAGTTGATTACATCGCGAGGTATTTGACCTCTATATGATACATTTTACAAACATTGCATTCATTTTTAAAAGACAAACTTTCTTTACAACGAAAGTTGACGGCTTGCACACCATTTCATAATACATCCAACTATAATTGGCTTAATAATAATCTTGATGAACTCAATAACTCGAATGCAACGTCTTTCAAAATATGCCATGAATGACTCCAAGTAATATCCTTAAAATGAGCTAATGCACAGCGGAAGATTTCTTTAATACCTGAGAATAAACATGCTTTAAAGTGTCAACCAAAAGGTTGGTGAGTTCATAGGTTTATCATAACAATCATTTCAACATATTAATAGACCATAAGATTTCCGTTTATAAATATATGTACACTCGCAAGTGTATAAAAGTATTCTATAAGTTGTAGGCACCCGGTAACAAGCCTTAACGTTCATGTTTTACCCTCTGAAGTACACCAGATCAGGTGTGTTTAAAATAACCTCGAAGTACTAAAGCATCCCATAGTCAGGATGGGGTTTGTCAGTCCCAATAGATCTATCTTTAGGATTCGCGCCTACCGTACATAGACAAGTAGTTTAATGTTACCAAGCTAAGGGTATATTTCTGGTTTAAACCCACGTAGAATTGGTTTTAGTACTTGTGCCTATTTCGTAAAACATTTATAAAAACAGCGCATGTATTCTCAGTCCCAAAAATATATATAAAAGGGAGCAAATGAAACTCACAACTGTATTTCATAGTAAAAATACATATAACGTCATTTAACAAGTGCAAGGTTGGCCTCGGATTCACGAACGTATCAACATTGAGATTCAATATTGCAGGAAAGTACGTAGACGCAACGGAGATGATAAACACAAGATTGACCTCACGAGCATACCCATGAACCATACCCATCACCTCCATAGCTATAACCCATAATTTCCTTAGCTTCGACTCATTCAAAAAAACTATTTTGAAATCACCCGGACAGCACTCTGTCGTAATATTTTATGTATACTAATAATATCTTGAAATAATACAGAGCAAATATATATATATATATATATATATATATATATATATATATATATATATATATATATATATATATATATATATATATATATAAATTGATTGAGAGAGTTTAGAGAAATATATTTTCAAGTTTCTATGAAATAATGAAACCTATTGAATTCTATTTATAATAGATTTTTGAATTATTAAAGTGAATTATTAAAGTATGAATTATTAAAGTGAATTATTAAAGTATGAATTATTAAAGTGAATTATTAAAGTATGAATTATTAAAGTGAATTATTAAAGTATGAATTATTAAAGTGAATTATTAAAGTATGAATTATTAAAGTGAATTATTAAAGTATGAATTATTAAAGTGAATTATTAAAGTATGAATTATTAAAGTGAATTATTAAAGTATGAATTATTAAAGTGAATTATTAAAGTTAAAGTAAAGTAAAAGTAAAGTCAAGGTAAAGTTAAAGTATAGTAAAAGTATAAAAACTATGTATGTATAATACGCGTATAAATATATATAATATTAATTTAAATCGTTATATATATTTAATGAAATAAAATATAAATATCGTTATATTTATTATACTGGTTAAGTAATGAGTTGTCAAAAGTGATTCTAGATATTTATAAAAGTTATATACGTTTTAATAATAAAGTTCTTTTTAAACTGAAAACGTCTTTGTACGTTTTAAAATAGATTAATAGAATATTATGGAAACCAATTCTCCACTAACTTTTGTCTAACTTTCTTAAATGACACTTTATATTTTTATTTATAAATAGCTTTACAAATTATTCTGAATATCGTTAAGAGGAATAGATTTTCTCAAATCATAGTGGACCTCTCAACAGAGACTTGTAATCATAATTCAATGTTTCTGATAATTCAATCATTTAATATATATTTTTTTTTAATTTCGTCGAAAATCATATTGAAACAAATACGTTCGTGTAAAGTATTATACGTTTAATACCTTATTAATATTCTCAAGTTATAATATATATATATATATATATATATATATATATATATATATATATATATATATATATATATATATATATATATATATATATATATATATACATACATATACATATATATTTATATATAATGGTTCGTGAATTGTCGGAATTTGGTCGAGGTTATAATGAATGTATGAACACAGTTTAAAATTCTTGAGATTTAACTTAACAAACTTTGCTTATCGTGTCGGAATAATATAAAGATTAAAGTTTAAATTTGATCGGAAATTTCCGGGTCGTCACAGTTCATAGTTGACTTGAAATGGGTCAAATGGGAGAGTTTGACCTAGCGGGTTAAATTGGGTATGAAAACACCCTAGTTATGCGTTGTTGGAAGTCTTAGAACCTTAATCACTAGCTTTTAGTGATTAGTTGGGGAGTTGGACCTTGAGTTGGTGATTTTAGGACAAATGGGTCATAAATACCCATTTGGGCCATAAATGCACTAGTTAGACTAGTTGGTGAAAAGTCCAATTTGTTATGTGTATTAATTGAGAGTTAATTGTGTTAGGTGACTCACTTTGAAGAATTCAAGTTGTTATTGGAAATCTCGCCTAGACGACAAAGTGAGTGGAATGATTATACATGTGTGTATATAATGTATCTATTTGTAGGGCGGGGGTTGGGGCCGGGTATACGTGTCTATACCACCGAGAGTTAGTGATATATTTCGTTGTACACTAACGATGGACATTTCGTTGTCCAAATTACCTAAGAGTTAGTGATATATTTCGTTGTACGCTAACGATTACTTGAACGGATATTTCGTTGTCCGTGTCGCCTAGGGGTTAGTGATATATGTCGTTGTACACTAACGGTTGTTACGAACACCGATGGGAAATTCGAAGTACCATTCCCTTGTGTTATTGGTTAACCATAATTACACGTTGTGTTGTAGTATATATATATATGCTATTGATGTGCTAGCTTGTGATCTTGAAGAGTTTAGAGTTATACTTGCGATGGTATGCTTTGTAAATTGCTAGCGTGTATGAGGTATTTGTGTAAGTGCTTGCAAGTAGGTGTGTTATATATGTATATGTATAATTGTTGCATTCACTAAGCGTAAGCTTACCCTCTCGTTGTTTACCTTTATAGGATCCGGCTTGGATAAAGGAAAAGGTATTCGCTTGGACTAGTGGCACCTCGGGGGTTTTAGCTTTATGGAAAGTTCGGCCTAGATTTTGGTAGTTTAACCCCAAACACCTTGCTCTAGGTGTCGTTTGGTATTTAAACTTTTGTGGTCGAAACTTATATTTTTAAACGAAATTGTAAAACGGGTCATTGTGGGCCCGGTGATGTAAACTTGGGTTTTATTGTGAAAATCTCTTAGTTTTACTTATATTGATGTGCTGTGATATTTGGTTTCGTTGAAAAGTGTCGGGAGTCGGGTTTTTCGTACACGTGTAAAACTAGACAGATCAGTACGTTTTACTTCATTGGGACGCCGTCCCAAATCCTTGGATGCCGTCCCAGTATTAAAGGCTGGACGCCGTCTAGAATTCTAGACGCCGTCCAGATGGTCTGTCCAGCAAAAAAAAAAAATTTTGTGTCGTGTTTTTGGTAATGAGGGTTGGGTTGTTACAAGTGGTATCAGAGCATGGTCTAAGGGATTTAGGTGACTTGAGATAGGCGCCTAGACTTAGACTTTCGTGTTGTGGAATTATATGCGGGACTTATAGGACTACGGGTCGGTGCGGGGTTTGATTTGTTCTTTGATGCATAGGCGGACTAACTATGCTATATTATGATGTTACTAATCAGGTGTTATTGTTTTGAACATCGAGCAAGATGATTGTGATACGTTTGAGCGTGGTACGGCATATGAGCATAATAGTGAGTCACGACCACTATTACGGTTGCAAGTCAAGTCAAGCAAGGACGTGCGACAAGCATTGAGCTAGATGTGGGTTGTGCGTGCGGTCATATACATAGGTATATATGTGTATTAGTTCCGTTTTTAATCTTTAGAATAAAGACGAGAAATGGAACGAATACGAATGGCAATGGTGGTCCCTCTCATGTGGAGGAAGATGAGATGACTACCAAGATTGAGACCGCTTTAGAAAACTATGTTTCGGTTTTATCACGAAGGGTTAAACAAATATTCGAAGAGTCGGTTTCGGAACAAATTGTTGATATGATTCAAGAACGAATGACTAATGCCGTTAAAGAAGAAGTTGAAAGGAGGTTTCCTAGACCTCAAAATGTGGGCGAGTTGGAGTTTAGCTATAAGAACTTCTTGGCGACTAAGCCTCCTCACTTTCACGGGGATCCCGACCCCATGAAGAGTGCGGCTTGGATTTCCGATGTTGAAGGTTGTTTTCGCACGACCGAGTGCCCTCCTGAAAAGAAAACAAGGCTTGCTACTAGTTTGTTAAGGGGCCATGCTAAAGATTGGCTCGATGGTAAGATTGATATGGTGGGTGATGCGGCCTTTGTAGGTTTATCTTGGGCGGATTTCAAGAAGGAGTTTTTCCTTGAATATCGTACGCAAGCGGATCTTTCCAAATTGCGCAACGAGTTAAGGAACATGCGTCAAGGGTCTTTGGACCTAAACACTCTCAAAACCAATTTTCTCGCCAAGGCGCGTTTTTGCCCCGAGTATGTGGGGAATGATCAATTGTTAATGGAAGACTTTCATGCGACCCTTAGAGACGATTTAAAGGGTAAAATTAGTATTGGTCAAGTTGAGACTTTTGCAAAGATTTTGGCGGTGGCGAAGGGGTTTGAAGCGCAAGCTCCGAGTCCGGTTAGTTATGCGCCAAGTAAAAGAAAGTTTGAAGCTTCTAGTTTTTCGAACAAGAAGAGTAAAGGAGTATTCGAAAGTGTTGGTAGTGTGAAGAAAGGTGCTCCTAGTGTTCACATGACCACATGTTACAATTATGGGCAAAAAGGTCACTACTCTCGTGATTGCCCAAAACCGCGTACTAATGTGATCACATGTTTTAATTGTCAACAAGAAGGGCACCGAAAGTCGGAGTGTCCCGCAACTCCGAAATGATCAAGTTAAGAGAATAGAGAAGGCGACGGGGTCAGCAAGGGGACGTAATTATTTGATGACCAATGATGAAGCTAAGCAATCCAATGAAGTCGTCTCAGGTACTTTCATGGTTAACTCTAATCCGGCGAGGATTCTATTTGATAGCGGTGCAAATTTGTCGTTTGTGTCTCCAAAATTTGTGCCTAAACTTAATAAACCGTTAGCTAAGTTAAGTCGTCCGGTAGAAGTCGAAATAGCGGATAGCAAGACGGTGCTAGTGGTTGATGTGTGTAAAAATTGTAATGTTGTGTTTGGTGCCGAAAACTTTAAAATTGACCTCATCCCGATGACTTTGGTGATTTCGACATTGTTGTTGGTATGGATTGGCTCGATCATAATAGAGCCGATATTGCATGCCATGAAAAGTCTATTCGTGTGAAGGCCCCAAGTGGGGGAGAGTTAATTATTCATGGCAATAAGCGTAGAAGACTTGTGCCGATATGCACTTTTGCACGGGCACGTCGTTTCCTAATTAGTGGTGGCATGGCTTTTCTTGCCCATGTTGTTAATACTCGTGATGAGCCACCATCCATTCGTGAAATACCGGTGGTAAGTGAGTTTGAGGATGTTTTTCCGGATGAGTTACCGGGTGTTCCGGCGGAAAGACAAGTTGAATTTCGCATTGAGTTGATTCCGGGAGCTACTCCCATTGCTAAAACTCCTTATCGTTTAGCACCGACGAAAATGCAAGATTTGTTAAATCAAACCCAAGAGTTACTTGAGAAGGGTTTTATTCGACCGAGTGCTTCGCCATGGGGTGCCCCAGTTTTATTCGTGAAAAAGAAGGATGGAAGTATGCGGATGTGTATCGACTATCGGGAGTTGAACAAGGTGACGATCAAGAATCGTTATCCATTGCCTAGGATTGACGATTTATTTGACCAACTCCAAGGTGCGACGTATTTCTCAAAAATTGACCTACGGTCCGGTTATCACCAAATGCGGGTCCTTGAGGAAGATATTGAGAAAACGGCCTTTCGAACGCGTTACGGGCATTTTGAATTTGTGGTTATGCCTTTTGGTCTTACGAATGCACCGGCGGCATTCATGGATCTTATGAACCGAGTATGCCAACCTATGTTGGACAAGTCGGTAATTGTGTTCATTGACGATATTCTTGTATATTCTAGGAGTATGAAGGAACACGAACATCATTTGCGCGAAGTGTTGAAGACTTTGAGAAAACAGAAGTTATATGCTAAGTACTCAAAATGTGAATTTTGGCTAAGGGAGGTTCAATTCCTTGGCCATATTGTGAACAAGGATGGTATTCAAGTAGATCCGGGGAAGATAGAAACGGTGAAGAATTGGGGACAACCGACTACGCCTACGGAAATCTGAAGTTTTCTCGGATTGGCCGGTTATTATCGTCAGTTTATCCAAGACTTTTCCAATATTGCTTCGCCATTAACTAAGTTGACAAGGAAGAATACGAGATTCAATTGGGAGAACGAAAAAGAAATTGCTTTTCAATTGTTAAAAGAGAAATTGTGTAAAGCTCCGGTCTTAGTATTGCCGGATGGTGCAGATGATATGACGGTCTATTGTGATGCTTCTTTGAATGGGCTCGGGTGTGTTCTAATGCAACGAGGTAAAGTCATCGCTTACGCCACTCGCCAATTAAAGGAACATGAAAAGAGATACCCGACTCATGATCTCGAATTAGCGGCGGTGGTCCATGCTTTGAAAATTTGGTGCCATTACTTGTATGGTGTCAAGTGTACGATTTATTTGGATCACAAGAGTTTGAAACATCTTTTTGATCAACGGGATTTGAATTATCGTCGGGATTTGAATTATCGTCAACGTAGATGGATGGATGTGGTGAAGGATTATGATTGTGAGATACTTTATCATTCGGGCAAAGCGAATGTGGTCGCGGATGTGTTAAGCCGAAAGAGTCACCACCCGGCGTTACGATTGGGATTGTTACGTATGATTATTACTAACGATTTTCTTGAAAAACTTGGTGTGATTCAAATAGAGGCTTACGTTCACAACAAGCATGCGGAACGAATTGTGGGGCAATCGGAATTCATTACGATGGGTTCGCGTGGTTTATTGTCTTTTCAAGAAAGAGTGTGGTTGCCTAAGATGGGTGATTTCCGAAAGGTGCTTCTTGATGAGGCGCACAAGTCTAAGTATTCCATACATTCGGGTGCAACAAAGATGTACCATGATTTGAAGAAAGATTATTGGGTGGCCGGGCATGAAACGCGACGTTGTTAAGTATGTTGAGCAATGCGTCACGTGTTTGCAAGTTAAATCCAAACACCAAAAGCCGTATGGTAAGTCAACCTCTTGAAATTCCGATGTGGAAGTGGGAGCACATTACCATGGATTTTATTACCAAGTTGCCAAAAACAGCAAGAACCCAATTTGACACTATTTGGGTGATTGTCGATAGATTGACGAAGAGTGCGTTGTTTCTTCCTATTAAAGAAGCAATTTCGTCGGAGGCGCTCGCGAAGATATTCATTAAGGAAGTGATATCGAGACATGGCGTTCCCACTTCTATTGTTTCGGATCGGGACACGCGTTTTACTTCTCGATTTTGGAAGAAGTTTCATGAAGACATGGGTACGAGGGTGAATATGAGTACGGTGTATCATCCTCAAACGGATGGTCAAACCGAACGTACGAATCAAACATTGGAGGATATGTTACGTGCGTGTATTATTGATTTTGGCGGTAGTTGGGACGAACATTTGCCATTGGTGGAATTCTCGTACAATAATAGTTTTCACTCTAGTATTGGAATGCCACCATATGAGATGTTATACAGTAGGAGGTGTTGAACCCCGATTTGTTGGGGTGATGTGGGTCAAAGGGAAGTCGGGAGCACCGACTTGGTATTGGAGACAAATAGCAAAATTGAAACGATTCGGGCTCGTTTAAAGGCGGCGCAAGATAGAAAAAAGTCTTATGTCAATAAACGTAGGCGACCGATCGAGTTTCAAGAAGGTGACATGGTGATGCTTAAGGTTTCACCGTGGAAAGGTATTATTCGGTTTCGAAAACGGGGAAAGTTAGCTCATCGGTTTATTGGGCCATTTAAGATTTTGGCTCGTGTTGGTGAAGTTGCTTATCGGTTGGAATTACCCGAAGAGCTTGCGAGGATCCATAATACATTTCATGTTTCCCATCTCTGTAAGTGTCTTGCGGATGATTCTTCATGGATGCCACTAGATGAGATCGAGTTAAACAACAAGTTGGAGTATGTCGAAGAGCCGATTGCTATACTTTATGAAAAGGTGAAAATGTTGCGTAACAAAGAGGTAAGAACTTTTAAAGTCCAATGGCGTCGTAGTAAAGGTTCCGAGTTTACGTGGGAACTCGAAGAGTTTGTATTGGTTTATCTTCCTGTGTGTCATGCGGCGTGGATTGCGAGGATGCAATCCGGTTCAAGTGGGGGAGAGTTGTAACATCCTGTTTTGGTTCAGCACGTGGGACGCCGTCCAAAGGCTTGGGATGCCGTCCAAGTTCAAAAGGCTGGACGCCGTCCAGATTTTGGGACGCCGTCCAGAACAACTAGCGGGCCAGCTGTTGGTTTTTGATATTTTAAGAAGGGTATTTTGGTACTTTCACAATGGAACGAGTTTAAGGCCTTTTAGATCAGTTTTGGTGTAGCCATTACTCCACTTACACCAACCTCATCTTCTTCACTTCATTATAGAGAAAGAGGGTGATTCCTAGAGTGAGAGAGCTCAAGCAAAGGAGGAAGAAGCTATTTTCGGGTCTTACCTCGTGTGTTAAAGTTGTTCATCTAGTTGCTAGCTACACGGTGATAGTAGTGGTAAGTCCTAATCTCCATTTTCTTACTTAATTAGTGTTAAATGGTTAGGGTTTGGGTTAGGGTTGAACATAAAACCCATATGTGGTGATTTTGGGGATTTTGGTTAAAGACGGTTCATGTAAGTCTAAAGATTTACTAACCTAGGGTTTCAAAGTCATAATTGGTGTTAATGAGTCTTAAAGGTTTAATAAATCACTAGCTCACTTGTGTTGTTAGTGAAAAGTGTTGTTAGGGTTCATAGTTGACTTAAAATGGGTCAAATGGGTGAGTTTGACCTAGCAGGTTAAATTGGGTACGAAAACACCCTAGTTATGCGTTGTTGGAAGTCTTAGAACCTTAATCACTAGCTTTTAGTGATTAGTTGGGGAGTTGGACCTTGAGTTGGTGATTTTAGGGCAAATGGGTCATAAATACCCATTTGGGCCATAAATGCACTAGTTAGACTAGTTGGTGGAAAGTCCAATTTGTTATGTGTATTAATTGGGAGTTAATTGTGTTAGGTGACTCGCTTTGAAGTATTCAAGTTGTTATTGGAAATCTCGCCTAGACGACAAGGTGAGTAGAATGATTATACATGTGTGTATATAATGTATCTATTTGTAGGGCGGGGATTGAGGCCGGGTATACGTGTCTATACCACCGAGAGTTAGTGATATATTTCGTTGTACACTAATGATGGACATTTCGTTGTCCAAATTGCCCAAGAGTTAGTGATATATTTCATTGTACACTAACGATTGCTTGAACGGATATTTAGTTGTCTGTGTCGCCTAGGGGTTAGTGATATATGTCGTTGTACACTAACGGTTGTTACGAACACTGATGGGAAATTCGAAGTACTATTCCCTTGTGTTATTGGTTAACCATAATTACACGTTGTGTTGTAGTATATATATATGTTATTGATGTGCTAGCTTGTGATCTTGAAGAGTTTAGAGTTATACTTGCGATGGTATGCTTTGTAAATTGCTAGCGTGTATGAGGTATTTGTGTAAGTGCTTGTAAGTAGGTGTGTTATATATGTATATGTATAATTGTTGCATTCACTAAGCGTAAGCTTACCCTCTCGTTGTTTACCTTTTTAGGATCCGGCTTGGATAAAGGAAAAGGTATTCGCTTGGACTAGTGGCACCTCGGGGGTTTTAACTTTATGGAAAGTTCGGCCAAGATTTGGGTAGTTTAACCCCAAACACCATGCTCTAGGTGTCGTTTGGTATTTAAACTTTTGTGGTCGAAACTTATATTTTTAAACGAAATTGTAAAATAATTGTAAAATGGGTCGTCGTGGGCCCGGTGATGTAAACTTGGGTTTTATTGTGGAAATCTCTTAGTTTTACTTATATTGATGTGCTGTGATATTTGGTTTCGTTGAAAAGTGTCGGGAGTCGGGTTTTTCGTACACGTATAAAACTAGACAGATCAGTACGTTTTAGTTCATTGGGACGCCGTCCCAAATCCTTGGACGCCGTCCCAATATTAAAGGCTGGACGCCGTCCAGATGGTATGTCCAGCAAAAAAAAAAAAATTGTGTCGTGTTCGGTAATGAGGGTTGGGTTGTTACAACAAAGATATGAATTTGAAAGTAAGTTTACAATGACCCCTTTTATAATTTATGAGATTATAAAACTTCTCTTGCTAATCACAAACATATGTAGAAGTGTTATGTTCTTGTGATTCTCTGATGATTTTTTGTTGTAGTATGCATGAGATCACTTGTCTTCAAAGTTCTCCAAGTCTTGCTATTTATATGGAGGGATAAAAAGGTAGCCCTGTCTGCGGCTTAACCCATAGTCAACCGTGGGTCGACCGTACGTGCTTCAGTCCAAAACATATATCCGTTGTATAACCGTTTAAATCCATTTTGTACATCACTCTTTGGACACTTTACTTCATTTAACACATGCAAAAGATAACCAACATCCTATACAAGTACTATATGCATTAAATGTCCATTTACCTTGGATGGATTGCTTTAAATGTGACTTATCATGTCCAATGTGTAAAGTCTAACATTCTTGAATGCAAGAAATGATAATCATTTGAGGCAATCTCAGTTTTGTCATAATCCTTTATTTGTAATTAACACATTTGCTAAATCTCTATTGGGTGGTCAACATGTCATTGATGACACAAACCCACTTTAATCACAAAGCATGCTAGTATTCAAATTTGAACTTGTTTGTAATTAATTAAGTGTGTTAATGATGTCTTGACGAATTAAGCATGTTGTAACAATTAAGCATGTTGCAAGACATCAAGTTAATCAAGTTTAAAGCTTAATTATAAACTTAATTTTAGACTTAAGCAAACCTATGTGTGTTAATGTTTCATTGTCCTTTAAGTTCAATAGATTATGACTTTTTACAATTTATCCAAGTAACACATGCATATATTGAAGTAGACCAAACACTAGTTCCCTCTAGTGACAAATAGCATGACAATATTGATACATGTACATATTAACTTACTACTTTTCATTTAGCACTTAGCACTTAGCACTTAGTCAAATAAAACACATGTACTAATATCAAGTAGTTAAGTAATATTCATGTTAAGACTATCAAGAGATCATTAAAATAATCTTAGAATTAAGCATAACATAGCATTAAACTAAGACAAGTAAGTTTTACTTGCAAAGTGGTATTTGCAAGATTAATGTATAATCATACATTAATATCCAACACATGTAAAAGGAAAGAGAAACTCTTGGTTGGGACTTGGTGACCATCCTAAGAATGTCTGAATACAATTTAGATGTACATGTTTTCCTATAACACTTATATGTTATCCTTAATCTAGGCTTAATCGTCATTAAGGTGTCATTAGGCGTGATTAACCAAGATTAGTGTTTTAGTGACCAAAACTCCTTTGGGAATGAAGGAGGCAACTATCCTAAGCATGTTTGAACAGATTTTATAAATTATATATTCCCGAAAGTGGTCAAACATTTTTCGATCAAAACTGGACAGTGGGTTTCTGCGGTCGACCCACGGTCAGCCGTGGAGTCGATCGTGCATCCCTGATTTCACAAATCTGGGTGCAGGTCTCCACGGTCTGACCTGCGGATGACTGTGGTTCAGCCGTGTTTCCTATTTTGCATTTTAGGATTTCTTTGGTTTTTGGTATTTTGCTAGATTAAGTGTGGATTAGTGAACTTAATGATTTATGTCAAGATGTCTACCATCACCTTTAGCTATGTGCATATGTCATCATCAAAACACTTATTGTTATGAGTTAAGATTAGTATAGTCATTAAGCATAATCCCATGTTAACCCACATTCTCCCCCTTTTTGATGATGACAAACACATAAGTGATGGTGGACATACATGAAAGTGTTAACATCACTTATCCATGGAACTAAGGTTGCCCTAAGACAAATGCTCGCCCTTGAATCCTACATGATGGAAAAATAGCAACCACAACACATAAAAACACACAAATTTTCCATTTATTCCTAAGAGGAAGTGTATACACAAATACCAAACATGGTAGGAACAAATAAAGAAACAAACATAGAGAGCAAACACTCTTATTGAAGACAACATGCAAAGTATCTCGCAAGAGATCAAGACAATGGTACATGCCATGTGCTTCATTTGCATGAGTTGCTTGTTGTCGAGGATGTCACTTTGTGTGAGTTTCTTGAGGTATCACACGGAGAAGAGTAGTTAACAAGTTGATCAAGATGCTTGAAAATACGTGTGAGTCGTGCCCCATAAGGAAGTGGTTGTGAAGGATCCTGCTTTAGATCATTCATTCGGGAAGCTATTATGAAGGAAATGTTGACCGGCATTGACTGCTTTAGGCACCACATAAGTCCTAGTTCAGTCACGGATAGTTGGTCGTCGTCACATTTTTGAAAGAAGATGTTGTGATGAATGACTACCTTCCAAGTCTCATATTCAATCCAAACATCACTGTCTAGAAGGCCCTCTTGAAAAAGTGTACTCAGTTTGACATTTGAATCGAGAAAGTGAGAAGTGAGTGCTCTTCGTGGAATGAAACGAGGTAGGAGTTGTATACGATTTTGAGTGGTATAAATTTCAACTCCTCTAGATGGAACTTTGAGGATTTTCTCGATTTGTTTGAGAGTCAAGAGATATTCTTGATCAAACATTTTGAATTTTACTATGCGATTAGATGAAAATTCAAAGTTTGAGTATATTTCTTTGACAAGAGTAGGAAAGATATGAGTCTCACGCATGAGAAATGACTCTCATCCTACTTTAACAAACTCCTTTTGAGTAGTAGAATAGTCATAGAAGAATACTTCACATTCTTCTTGTATGAGTCTTGAGTCATTACAAGATGTTTTCTTCAAGTCATTTGAGGTTTTATTGATGACTCTAGAAACTTTCAGATTTGAGTGATGTTTAGAATTAGAGAATATAAAAGGTTTAGAGGAACTCATTGCTTTGTGTGCATGAGGATCCTTGATGACCTTTCTTAAAAGGAGGTGGAGAAGTAAATGACATTTCACACATTTGGGAGATTGATTTATTCAAGGGTTTCCAAACACAATTAGTTATAATTGTATTTGGTCATTGTATGCAGCGGAATAGCATTCATTGGAAGTTGTTCCACATTTATAAAAAACTAAAAAAAATGCCAGGGATACTGCGGTCGAGATCACGGTTGACCGTGGTTCGACCGTGTGGTGTTTGTGGACAGGTTTTGAAACATATAATATCATACAACCACGATAATGTCTAAAACAAAATAAGTACGAATTACAAACCAAGAATAAACAAGTTTTTAACACACATCAAGTTTCTCACTCACTCTCATCATCAGCATTTCCACTTCATCCACATGCAAATGACCTCAATATCCCTAGCTTCTTTAACTTGGATTGTTTCTTTGTACACTCAATTGAACTTTTGTAAATGTGATCAAGTTTTCCACCAACATCCAAGTTGCTCACGAGATCAGTGGTTGCTTCCTCATCACTGTCTGAGATTGCAATTGCCCTCCTTGATTCACTTGGACTTGCTTCATCATCATTTTTTCTCTTCTTCGAAGATGATGCTTTTGAGAGTCCTCCCTTAATGTAGTCATAAGTGGGTAGAAGAGAATTAGGATGAGTGATTTCAAGGTGCTCGAACATTCTGTTAAGGTTCATTCCATAAGGAAGTCCTCGAGTGGTTTCAGTGATGAGATTGCTCATTTTTGAAGCCATGAGAAAGGCCATATTAACAGATTTCTTCTTTTCTAGGCACCATAGCAAGGCAAGCCAAGTGGCATGAATATTGGACTGATTTCCAACTTTAAAATACACGTTGTAGCTGATCACATGACTCCACAGTTCATACTTGGGTTTTAGATGTCTTCCCAACACACCTTTTAAGGCAATTTCCTCTCGTGGAGTGCATTCCTTGCATAACAGATTAAGAACTTCCTCTTCGTTAAGAAAGTGTGGAAGGTTACTTAAGTCATGATGATGACTGTAGAATTATTCACCCACTGATGGTACTCTCATTATTTCACCAAAGTCCTTGAGAGAGTATGTGTGATGTTTGTTGAGAAGATAGAAAAAGACCACTCCATTCTCGAAAGTAAAGTTTGCGTAGAATTCTCAGATGAGGGTTGGATTGATTGGACCATCGATAGTAAGAAAAGATTCCAACATGAGTGTTGTGAAGACGGTCATGAGATCAAGTAGTTGACTGTGGGCAACTCTTCTTCCTTCAGCAAACTTCCTGTCACTCAGGAATTGTACATTGTATTTTAGTTTGGCATTTAACGTTTTTGAAGGATCATATGCCTTCTTTCCTCTTGACTATGCGTCTTTAGTTCTTGCCATTTCCTGTACAACAACCCTTTAAGTCAAAGTGAACGCACAAATGACACAATTGTGTTTATCAATGTTTTGCAAACTTTAGCTAATCATGAGTACACTATTGTTCCTGTGTTTAGTTTTTTTTCACATTCTTACCCTCTTTTGGTAAGAATGTGTTTGCAACTATATGAATATATTTTTTCACAAAATATTCTTACAAAACATTGATTTGTAAACTTAGTTATCATCAATACTTAGTGTTTTGATGTTAACATTCTTCACATTCTCACCCTCTTTTGGTGACAATGCGTTTGTACTTTAGATTATTAATGGTTTTCATAATGTTCACATGGATTCGTATATTTTAAATGTAAGCTTCATCAATACACAATTGTAAACTTGATTTTCATTAACATAAGTGTTTTGATGTTACCAATTTCTACATTATTACTTCTTCCTTAGTGACAATGTGTTTGAATCATGTGAACAATTAACTTATGAAAACCTAATCTAGTTGTATGATGAACCCTAGAATTCAAGATCTTAAATTGATGCAATGTTAATCACGATTTCAAAGGTTTTTGAAGTTTTCATGAACACAATTGATTATTAGCATCAATTTAAGTGGCCATTTCGAATTAGGGTTTCTTCAAGTAATGTTTGAAGAATTCATCATACTAACACAATTGAATGAGGAGAATTCATAGATTAATCTTACTGAGATTGAAGATTAGAGATGAGGAGGAATAGATTCGTTGGTGTGCGGTCGGAGATCTTGAGCCGTGGAGGAGCGGGAAATAAAAAGGATTTTTGAATGAAGATACGGAATGAGTTATGAATGAGGTTTAAACACCCGTTTGTACTCGTGCGGTCGAACTGCGGTCGACCGTGAGGTTGACCTTGGTGATTTTCTACGGTTTACTCTGCGGTCTGCTGTGGGTTTACTGTGCAGCAGGGAATAGTGGTTTCTTGTCCATTTCTTCACATCGAGGGCGTTTAGGCGATTTTGTCGATTTCAAAGAATACTTAAGGACAAGTTTTCTTTGCTTAACATAGTATGATCACATCCAACCGATGTTTCATCATCAATGACACGTATGTAGGAATGTATATATTTATATATATAGTTACACATATATTATACAAATAAGGCACAGTGTCCTACAACTAGCATGCAATCCATTCAATTAAGCATATATTCCTAAGTTAAGAATAATCTTACTAAGAAATCCTTTTAACTATTTAGAGAATGTGCAATGTTGAAATTATGACACATTGACTTAAAACATATTGATGTGTGCAGAGGTGTATACGAAATAGTTATATTTTTAGTGCGAAATACTATTAAATACGATACAATTTTACACAAGTTATTTATTTATTTATAGAGTGGATATACCTAAACCTTGCTACAACACTTATAGGCAGTGTACCTAATCGTACAGTAGTGTAGTTTTTAGTAAGTCTGGTTCGTCCACAGGGAACTAGCCAAGTTTAACGCTATATTTTTTAAAACTATATTTGTATAAAGATATATATATATATATATATATATATATATATATATATATATATATATATATATATATATATATATATATATATATATATATATAAGTAGTATTATTATTATTATAAAAAGGGGATTTTTACCGTTTAATGACCGGTTTGTCGATTTTATGTCTGAAGTCGCAGTTAAAACCTAATGTAAAATATTAAAAATAAATATAACTTAATTTAGAGCGTAAAGTAAATGACAATAATTAAAGTGCGATAAATAAAAGTACGATAAATAAAATTGCGATAATTAAAAAGTATGATAATTAAAAGTGCAATAAATAAAATGACAGTAAATAAAAGGTCGATAAAATATGAAATAAAGGAATTATGCTTATTTAAACTTCCGTAATCATGATGTTCGACGTGTTGATTTTAGTTTATTACCATGGGTTAATTGTCCTTTATCCTGGATTATTCGATATGTCCATACGGTTTTGTCCATAATAGTCCGTCAGTCATAAATATAAAGTGCGAGAGTCTTCGTCAAATTATCCTTATACCCGAAGTCAAATATTCCAACTAATTGGGGATTCGAACTGTAACAAGGTCTTAATACTTTGTTTAATGAATACACCAGGTTATCGACTGCATATAATCCAAGGTTTTACTACTTTGTTAACAATTACATCAATTACCCTTGAATGTAATCCACCCCTGTTTCAACAAGTCTATTAATTATTAATCCATCCCTGTGTTCGGTCAAATGAATAATTATTGGTATTTATAGATATCCCGCCCACCGTACCCAGTCAAGCGTATGTGGTTATATATAAATACGTCAAATTATAAGTCTATATATTAAATTAACGAGGTATCATTTAGTTAATATAAATCCCATTAATAGCCCATAGTCTAATTTCCACAGGTGTCGTTCTTTTATCCAAACCCCAATTATGGTCCAAAGCCCAATTACCCAATCTTAATATTTAGCCCAACATCACGATTACTTCGATTTAAATAAGCATAATAATAACTAAGCTATGAGACATTAATTTAAAAAGGTTGAACATAACTTACAATGATTAATAATAGCGTAGCGTTACACGGACGGAATTTCGACTTACACACTTACAACATTCGCTAACATAACCTTATTATTATTAATCTTAAATTAAAATTAAAATTATAAATTATATATATATATATATATATATATATATATATATATATATATATATATATATATATATATATCGTGAGAGGGAGAGAGATTGAAAAATTATGTAAATAAAACGTCCGAAATTTGTTGAATTTATAGATGTGGCCAGCACTTTACTGCCATGCGATCGCATGGGTAAAAGGCAGCAAGGCCTTGCGATCGCATGGCCTGATTTTCCAGCTAACATTCATAGGTCAATAGTTTGCCGACACTTTTTATTAATAAATATAATATATATATATATAATTTTAAGTAATTATATATATTATATTATATTTATGCACATAGTTGACTTGTAATTTTCAGTCCGTTGCATCGCGCGTTGAGAGTTGACTCTGGTCCCGGTTCCGGATTTTCGAACGTCCTTTCGTGCTATTTAATATCTTGTACTTTGCGTTTTGCGGCTCGTACTCTTGTAACTTTTAGACGTTTCTCATCAATAATTTGAACCTCTTGGATTGTATTTTATACTTTTGACCTTTTTGGTCATTTGCGTCTTCAAGTCGTCGAATCTGTCTTTTGTCTTATTATTTAAACGAATATCACTTGTAATTAGAACAATTGCAACTAAAAGCTTGTCTTTCTTGAAGGATAATGCTATGAAATATATATTCGTTTTTAGCATTATCAAATATTCCCACACTTGAGCGTTGCTTGTCCTCAAGCAATATAGTTTTGAAATAAAAATACTAGAATCACTTCTTTATTCTTCACACTTTGTACATCAGTGATTTCTATACGGCGGTATGAACAATGATAGTAACGTTGTGATTTACAGTCCCGCATGACTATGAAAATTTAGATCCTTAAGGAAATTGGATCTTTATGAAAACATTTAATCTTTCGAAAATACAATCTAGCTTTTACCCTAGATAAGTTTTCCGGAATAACCCTTCACCGGTGTTTGCAAATTGTTTTTGTGGGTTTTGTGGGTTTCAGATTTGAAAATTTTAGCTCAAAACTTGTGGTTTTGTGTCACCCACTTGCTAACCTTGTATTAGGAAAGCAACACGTCGAGTATACTTGCTCCGTATATTACCTTTCGGTAAACTACCGTCCGGTTGTAAAGGAAAGCGTTGAACAAGCAACTGTTAAGGCAATGTCCCGTGATATGCTTTTGATTATGGTCTATATCGTGTCGGATGTAATTACTATCCTTTGTAGGAGCAATAGTAAAGATCACCCTATAATTTTTCGGTCTGACACAAGGTCCTGTCTTTGACCATGCTATGCAACCACCGTTCTTACGGTTGACACCCGATTTGGTTCAGGTGACCTAATGAATTCCAAGTGAATTCCTAGGATTTTACGTTCAATGGTAATTAACGCATTGAAAATGGGTTTTTCAGAAAACAAATCGGTTTGTAATTTTGATCAAAATATTTTCTCGTTCAAGCTCGAGTTTAGATATCATCGAATTTCATGAGTTTGTAATTCTCAATCTTTAAGGTCAATCCCAAGGATTAAGTAATATCAGTCTTAAAAGCTGATTTTTGATCTTTAAGGAGATTATCCTTTCTGGGGATCTGATTCATTAGTCTTATAATCTAATTTGCACGGTGCCCCCCATTGTACGAGACAGATCCTCTCATGGTTAGGATAAGTCTTACCACTTGGCGACCCTGTTTGATGCTGAGGTCCGTGGATTTCCAGCTGATTTTTGAGAAAACTTTTCAAGTTTTTTCGTAGACTCTACAACTGGTCTGGACGACAACTTCCTGACCTAAATCAAGAAGTGCGTGTCTTTTTCGGAAGACTTTACTTCCTTTTAATTTACAATAAACTAGTTAAAACTGATAAATATCGTCCAAAACAAAAGTATCTTCAATTATTTTTACAAAAATATGTGTCATATGTTCTAAATAACTTGGTAAATTTTTCCCACACTTGGCTTTTATTTTCCTTTCTTTGCCTTTTAATTTTCCTCTATTCCATTTTAAATGAATTCTAACATTTTTGGTTGTTTCTCAATTTATGTCCTTTCCAAGGTAACAATAATTTTGGTGTTAACACCTAGTTTTATCGCTCATAAATATGTATAAACATGATTTTGAGTTCATTTAGTTGAAAATTTTGAAAAATTTTACTAGAATTGGGTAGTCAGTATATAAGACTAGGGCTGTTCTTTATTATCAGAGAGCACTAGATTCTAATACAACTACTGCGTTACTAGTATTTTTAATGGTAACCAAGTGTATAAATTAAAATTTTAAAAATCCGAAAGAATTTAACCCCTTCCTACACTTAAGATCTTGCAATGCCCTCATTTGCAAGAAATCAGTAACAATTTAAATTATTGAGGGTGATTAGCGTAGAAAAATGATTAAATTTTACCAAAGTTTCCAAACATATAGGTGTTTGTTTGTTGAATGATAAATGGTGCACATCATTTGTTCATTCCGTCTTGTTGTTACATCACATTTGTTTTTCGTTTTATCGTCAAAATTAGTAGCTTTTGCTGAACTTAATGCCAGTCTTTGTAAGTTCGCTGTGTTACCCTGTTGTATACAATTGACAATATACATACATATAAATAATAACATGCATGGTAATTTAAAATGGGACTTAACCTCCCACTTTCAAATCAAATATGAAATATTAGTACAAAATAATAAAAATATTAAAAATTACATTAAAAGTATCACAATATTATATGTTTTAAATATAAGGAAATAAAAATAATAAAAGATAAACATCACCAACGGGAACTGTATCAATCTGGATAGGGGTTCCAGTTCATGTCGTCAGTCGGGTTCCACGGTTGGTTATAGGTGTACTGATAAGCTTGGTTGGGGTCGTAGAGAGTAAATGGTGGCCGCATATCGGGCTGGTGTGGCGGATAGTAAGCAGGTCGGGTCGGTACGTAGTTTTTTGGTACATGAGGTGATAGCTGGCTCATGATCTGATGCTGATGATAGTGCCATCTATCATGCTGTCGTTGCCTGGAATGCTCGTACACATTCTCGGCGTGCCACTGCTCGAACTGACTATGTCTAGCCTCGTTTGTCATTTCCACCTCATCTATACGCTGATAAACGTCAGTAATAGCCTCCCTAATGACATCCCTAATGTCATCCGGTTCCTTCATTTCCTCATCTGAACCTCTCTCTACCTGTGGATGACGGCTCTCATATGGTACTGCCTGATTGCGTCTGCTCTTTAATACCTTTGCACCCTGATAGACTCACAATCCTAAAGTCTCAACCTGTTCCCTACACACCATCAGTGGACCCCCTTGATCCCTATCTACACCCAAATACTCTCCAATGAAAGTAACAAAAATACCTCCTCCTATTATTCCCCCATCCTATATTCCTGTCGCCATTTTGGACAGATAAAAACCAACACAGTAAGGAATATTAACAAAGCTTCTAGTGTTTCGAATACACTTAAGGTAAAATAAATCATGTAGAGTCATTTTTTCCTTGTTGTTACCTCTTTGTGAAATCGAATTAGCTAAAAATCTATGTATAATACGAAGCTCTGCTTTGTTAATATCTAAATAGGAGTGTCTTCCTCCCAGCGTAAAAACATTATAATTTGACATACGCCTCCAGACGGCGTCCGCGTCAAAATTCCTATCTACCCTTTCACCATGATAAATCAAATTTGTACAATCAGGTAGTAGTAATTCACCAGGAGTGTAAATCTGTAAAGCCCTGGCCATGTCCAGCATGGACATCCTATACATACTACGGCCAAGTAAAAATCTAAGAAAATTCCTATCGTCTAACCTAACTACATCTGTATTAAGTGATATAGTACTCATAAGCTCAACACACCATTCCTTATATATATGCCTACGAATGGTGAATAAACGTTCCCAATCGGGAAAAGAAGTGTTCCCATACCTTTGAATCAGATCCTGCCTAACTGAGTTAGCTAGTTAGACCCTTTTCAAAGGCTCTCAATCGATTACCCTCGGTACTTCTACATTTTTCGTTACCAGTTTAAATTTGTTACTTTGATACGTCGGGTAATCTCTCCAACTTCGATCAAATCTCAAATTGGGATGCAACTATTCTTCATGAATCGTTGGGTGTTATATTATTGGATGAATCGGAAATTGTACGTAGGCATTAACATATTCTTGTTGCGGATCATAATATGGTATGTGTTGATCATTATGATATTGTTGTTCTTGTTGTTGCTCCTATTCAGGTTCTGGTCCATATTGCATTTATGGTTTAGGTTCGTTTTCAGGTTGTCTGGATGATGATCCACTGCCAGATTCGGTATATTTCTGCAAAACACATTAAACACAAAGTTTGTGCATCCAAATATGCATTAGTGTTAGCAAAATAACAACTTGAAACAATTACAATAACATGTTTAATCCATATTGAACTTATACTCATTTTCATATTTTTATCAATTCTACACTTTTTCAAATAAGCATATATGAAAATGTTTACAAAGTTCATAAGCATTCAACTCAAATAACATGTTAAAATAACCATTACTAGCAATTAAACAAATTTTAAATGGCATTTACATCAATTTAATCAAGTTCATTAATTTTAGACTTAAAAAGTCCACTTTAATTCTCAAAAATCATGTTTAGGATCAAAGTTTGGATCATTTAGCTACCTAAACATGTTACACTACTTAATTTAGCAATAATTTATGACAAAAATCGCCCGTAACCTCTTTATATCAAAAAGCCCCAAATTGCTCAAGAACACAAACCCTAGATTTCTAAAAATTTTGAAGTTTTTGGCTTCAAATCATGTTAAATAGCATCAATCTAGGTTATACATGCATAATATACTAACAATTTAACTCTAATTACACTAGAAATTAACAAAATTAAATTAGGTATAAATTAGCTCAAGAACACTAAAACTAAAAATTTAAAGAGTTTAGGGGTGAAATTTCTACCTTCTTGCCTCCCCATCTGAAGAAAGACATGATTATAGCGAGAAATTTAGTTGATTTTGGTTGAAAAATGGCGAATTTAGGGGTGTTTTTGGGAGGATTTGTGTATTTGTGTGTGTGTGTTTGTAATGGAGACAGAGAGCTCGCTGGGTCTCTTATTCTGACCAGCATTTTGGCCTCATGCGATCGCATGAGGTTTCAGGGTAAATCCCATGCGATCGCATGGATCCCTGATATATATATATATATATATATATATATATATATATATATATATATATATATATATATATATATATATATATATATATATATATATATATATATATATATATATATATATTAATAAAACCATTTACTAATAAAACATAATTTAATAAATTTTAAAAATTTGTTTCTTTTAAGAATGAGAGCATTTCGGATCGTTGTCCTAGTCCGTCTCCCGACAAAATTTTAAAATTTGTCACTTTTTAAGCGTTGTTTTAAAAGCAAAGATTTTTGGATTTTTTTAATGTTTTTGGCATACTTTAATTCAATAAGATTAAAAATAATGATAATAAAATTTCTCGTCCCACCCTTGGGTAAAGCAATTTCTGTTCAACGACCTAGTCTTCAACTCACGACGAATTTTAGATATCAAATTTTTAACTTAATGAAATAAAGTAAATTTTTGTTTTTAAAATCACACCAAACTTAAATTTAAAATGCATAAAATTAAAAATTCATATTAATATTATTAATATTTTTATACATTAATTTTACAAACTTATATTAAAAATATTAATTTTTAAAATTTTTAAAAACTTAAATATATTGGTTCTAAAAATTTACAATATTAATTTTAAAAACATGGTAAAAATTAAAATTAAAAATCTTTTTGGTCTTTTATCCCACTTTAATCAAACAAATATTATCAAAAATATACGCTCCTCTTTTTGGTAAAGTAATTTCGGTTCCATAACCTAGTTTTACTCCTGACGAATTTTTAAATATTTTGGGTTGATTGATTAAAGATATTTATACCTTAAGAATAAACTGTAAATTTCGCAGTGATGTAATAAATTTTTGTATGATATCAATAATTTCGGTTTCGCATACCTAATTTTATTAAATACCAATTTAATACTTTATAGCGAACGATTCAGCGTTTATTATCAAAAGGTTAAAAGCAATAAATAAAAACAAATAAAAACTGTACATACTTACCTGTGAGAAAGAATTCTCAGAGACCTACTTTAGCTGACTCATAGGAGAGTCGTGTGATTTGGTTCTCCATACCTACATAAGCGTAACCTCAATTCTTCAATATCTTTTCATCTAAACATATGAACGGTCCTTCTCTGCACAGAGTAACAAATTCTGTATTTGAATATGTTTGATTGTTTGAACATTTACCTTCGTGTGACCATTTTCCGCATTTATAACATCTTTCAAGGTGTCGTGCTCTTCTTTTTGTTGCAGATTTTGATTTTCCTTTTCCAAAATGTATCTTATGATGATCTTTCCTGAGTTCTTTCCTTACTTAGTCCATTTTGCCTCTTATGAAGGATACCACTTCACTCGGGAGTGTGTCATTATTACGTTTAGTAATCATAGCGTGTAGTAGTAGACCATGGTTCAGATCAAAGGAATTCTTCATCTCATAAAACCTAAAAAAATAAAAATTCAGAATGGAGGGGGAAGACTAGTTCTTTAGGGTCTGCTAGGGAAAGACCATTCGGATTCTATTCTCGAGAACTACACGAAAACAGAATATCTAACTCTAACAGAAATACATATAACCCTAAAAAGATTCAAATTTTTCCACACTTAGTTAGCTGTGGTGTCGAAATTGTGATTAACTTTATCTTCAACTTCCATTGGATTATCTATGTAATGTTTAACTCTGTGACCATTAACCTTAAATTCAATCCCATTTGAATTTATTAACTCTACTGTTCCGTATGGGAAAACTCTTTTGACTATGAATGGTCCAGACCATCTTGATTTCAATTTTCCTGGAAATAGCTTGAATTGTGAATTGAAAAGAAGAACTCTGTCTCCTTCTTTAAATTCTTTTGAACTTCTGATTCTTTTATCATGCCATTTCTTCGTTCTTTCTTTATAGATTAACGAATTTTCGTATGCTTCATATCTTAATTCTTCTAATTCGTTTAATTGACTTAACCGTAGACGTCCGGCTTCATGCAAATCAAGATTACATGTCTTCAAAGCCCAAAATGCTTTGTGCTCAATTTCTACTGGAAGGTGACATGCTTTTCCGTAAACGAGTCTGAAAGGTGTGGTGCCAATTGGAGTTTTGTAGGCTGTTCTAAAAGCCCAGAGTGCATCCTCCAATTTCATGGACCATTGATGTCGTGCGAGGTGTATATAAAATAGCTATTAAATTTTACAGGAAAATACTATTAAATACGATACAATTTTACACAAGATATTTATTTATTTAGAGAAGTATATACTTAAACCTTGCTACAACACTTATAGGCAGTGTACCTAATCGTACAGTAGTGTAGTTTTTAGTAAGTCCGGTTCGTTCCACAGGGAATCTTTTTAAACAACGCTTAACGCTATATTAGTTTAATTTTATAAAAATACAAATATATATATAAGTAATATTATTATTATAAAGGGTGGTTTTTACCGTTTAATGACCGGTTTGTCGATTTTAAAACTTTAGTCGCAGTTAAAACCAAATGTAAAATAATAAATAAATACAAGACTTAATTTAAAGCGTAAAGTAAATAACGATAATGAAATTGCGAATAATAAAAATGCGATAAAATAAACTTGCGATAATTAAAAAGTACGATAATTAAAAGTGCAATTAAATAAAATAACAATAAAAATGCGATAATTAGAAGTGCAATTAAATATAAAATAAAGGAAATTAAATATGAAATAAAAGAATTATGCTTATTTAAACTTATGTAATCATGATGTTTGACGTGTTGATTTTAGTTTTATGCCCATGGGTTAATTGTCCTTTGTCCTGGATTATTTAATATGTCCGTCTGGTTTTTGTCCATAACAGTCCATCAGTCATAAATATAAAGTGCGAGTATCCTCGTCAAATTATCCTTATACTCGAAGTTAAATATTCCAACTAATTGGGGATTTAAACTGTAACAAGATTTTAATACTTTGTTTAATAATTACACCAGGATGTCGACTGAGTGTAACCCAAGGTTTTAATATTTTGTTATCAATTATACCAAGTGTCCTTGTACATAATTTCACCCCTGTTTTAATTATTTTAGTGGCTATTAATTCATTCCCGTGTCCGGTTAAATGAACGATTATTCGTACGTATAAATACCCCGCCCATCGTGTCCGATTGAGTGTATATGGTAATTTATAGGGACGCCCAATTGTAAATCTTTATATTAACATTAACAAACTATCATTTAGTTAAACAAATATAAAGCCCATTAATAGACCATAGTCTAATTTCCACAAGTGTCGTTCTTTTGTCCAAACCCCAACTATGGTACAAAGCCCAATTACCCAATTTTAGTAATTAGCCCAACATCATGATTACTTCGGATTAAATAAGCATAATAATAACTTAGCTACGAGACATTAAATTAAAAAGGTTGAACATAACTTACAATGATTAAAAATAGCGTAGCGTTACACGGACAGAATTTAAACTTACACCCTTACAACATTTGCTAACATACCCTTATTATTAGGATTTAAAATTAAAATTAAAATTAAAATTAAAATATAAATTATATATATATATATATATATATATATATATATATATATATATATATATACGTATATATTGAGAGAGAGATAGATATATGTTATGAAAAATGATCAGAATTCGGTTGGCTTTATAGGGAGTTTCAGACTTTGGGGCTCCGCGACTCGCGGCACTTTTTGCCTTCAAACTCCGCGAGTCGCGGAGTTTGTAAATACAGCTCACACAATTTGGAGTCTTTCTTGCCGACGGTTTTTATTTATTTATATAATATATAAATAATTATAAGAATTATTTAAATATTATATTATATTTATGTGCATAGTTGACTTGTAATTTTTAGTCCGTTGCGTCGAGCGTTGAGAGTTGACTCTGGTCCCGGTTCCGGATTTTTGAACGTCCTTGCGTACAATTTTATATTTTGTACTTTGCGTTTTGAATCTTGTACTCTTGTAATTTCTAGACGTTTCTTATCAATAATTGGAACCTCTTTGATTGTCTTTTGTACTTTTGAGCTTTTTGGTCGTTTGCGTCTTCAATTCGTCGAATCTGTCTTTTGTCTTCACCTTTTATTATTTAAACGAATATCACTTGTAAATAGAACAATTGCAACTAAAAGCTTGTCTTTCTTGAGGAATAATGCTATGAAATATATGTTCGTTTTTAGCATTATCAAATATTCCCACACTTAAGCGTTGCTTGTCCTCAAGCAATATCGTCTTGAAATACTAGAATCACTTCTTTATTCTTCACACTTTGTACATCAGTGATTTCTATACGGCGGTATAAACAATGGTAGTAACGATATGGTTTACAGTCCCACATGACTATAAAAATTTAGATCCATTAAGGAAATTGGATCTTTATGAAAACATTTGATCTTTTGAAAATTAAATCTAGTTTTTACCCTAGATAAGTTTTCCGGAATAACCCTTCACCGGTGTTTGCAAAATATTTTTGTGGGTTTGGTGGGTTTCAGATTTGAAAATTTTAGCTCAAAACTTGCGGTTTTGTGTCACCCACTTGCTAACCTTGTATTTGGAAAGCAACACATCCAGTTTACTTGTCCTGTATATTACCTTTCGGTAAACTACCGTCCGGTTGTAAAGGAAAGCGTTGAACAAGTAACTGTTAAGGCAATGTCCCCTGACATGCTTTTAATTATGGTCTATAACGTGTCGGACGCAATTACTATCCTTGGTAGGAGCAATAGTAAAGCTCACCCTTATAATTTTTCGGTCTGGTACGAGGTCCTGTCTTTGACCACTATGCAACCACCGTTCTTACGGTTGACACCCGATTTGGTTCAGGTGACCTAATGAATTTCAGGTGAATTCCTAGGATTTTACGTTCAATGGTAATGAACGCATTGAAAATAGGGTTTTCAGAAAACAAATCGGTTTGTAATTTTGATCAAAATATTTTCTCGTTCAAGCTCGAGTTTAGATATCATTGAATTCCATGAGTTTGTAATTCTCAATCTTTAACGTCAATCTCAAGGATTGAGTAATATCAGTCTTAAAAGCTGATTTTTGATCTTTAAGGAGATTATCCTTTCTGAGGATCTGATTCATTAGTCTTATCAAGCTAATTTGCACGGTGCCCCCCCCATTGTACGAGATAAATCCTTCTCATGGTTAGGATAAATCTGACCACTTGGCGACCCTGTTTGATGCTGAGGTCCGTGGATTTCCTGCTGATTTTAGTGATGACTTTTCTAGATTTTTCGTCAACCTACAGCTGGTCTGGACGACAACTTCATGACCTAAATCAAGAAGCGCGTGTCTTTTTTGGAAGACTTTACTTCCTTTTAATGATGAAATTGATTCATCGTGTAGATCCATCTTTCTTACAGTAAATCAGGTAAAACTTTTTAGTTTAGTCCAAAGCAAAAGTATTTTCAGTTATTTGTACAAAAATATGTGATATATGTTTTGAATAACTTGAAGAATTTTCCCACACTTGGCTTTTATTTTCCTTTTTATCGTCCTCTATTCCATTTTAAATGAATTTTAACATTTTGGTTTGTTTCTCAATTTATGTCCTTTCTGAGGTAACAATAATTTCGGTGTTAAAACCTAGTTTTATCGTTCATAAATATGTATAAACATGATTTTGAGTTCATTTAATTGAAAATTTTGAAAAATTTTACTAGAATTGGGTAGTCAGTATATAAGACTAGGGCTGTTCTTTATTATCAGATAGCACTAGGTTCTAATACAACTACTACTTTACTAGTATTTTTAATGGTAACCCAGTGTTTAAGATAAAAATTTTAAAATCCGAAAGAATTTAACCCCTTCCCACACTTAAGATCTTGCAATGCCCTCATTTGCAAGAAATCAGTAACAATTTAAATTATTGAGGGTGATTTGTGTGAAAATGATTAAATTTTTACCAAAGTTTCCAAATATATTGGCGTTTGTTTGCTGAATGATAAATGGTGCACATCATTTGTTCATTCCGTCTTGTTGTTATTTCACATATATTTTGCATCTTGTCGTCAAAATTAGTTGCTTTTGCTGAACTTAATGCCAGTCTTTGAAAATGCGTTGTTTTACCCTGTTGTGTACATAAGATAAACTGCAAATATATATACATATTTTTGAAGTTTGGTATATTACCCCACATTCAAAAATTATTAAAATCTAAGAATAAAAGTTAGAAAATTATAAAAACTATTACAATATTAACATAAGTATTAAACGTATCAACATTACAAATTACAAAATAAATAAAATTAAGTAGACTAGGGATGATACTGATACCAATAGGGGTTCCAAGCATAACCATAGGTGCTATAAAATGCTTCGGCAGGGTTATACGTAGGATACGGTAGTTGCATCTCTATAGACCAGGGAGGGAATATGGGTTTTGGAGTAGGAATATAGTTTCTACCTATATGTTGGCAATGAGCTATGATTTGGTTTTGATGAACTTGCCAATCTTCAAATGCTCTCTGTCTAGCATTTTCGTACTCCTGTGAAGCTATAAACCTTTGCATTTCTTGCATTTCATTTCCCCCTCCTACATTACCTTGCTGTTGGTTTCTCTCAAAATGTGGATGTCTACCATGGTATTGTACTGCGGCGTTATTTCGCCTCTTCAAAACTTTCGCACCATGGTATACATTTAAACCTATAGTATCGCGGGGTTCTGGTTCTACGACTAATAATCCCCCCCGACTTATATCCACACCGAGATATTCAGCAATCAAAGTAATAAAAATACCACCTCCTATTATGCTATGCGGTCTCATCCTCCTAACCATAGCTGATAAATAATAACCCACACAATAAGGTATACTTACAGCGCTTTGTGGGTCTCGAATACACATATGGTAAAACAAATCCTGTTCATTTACCTTTTCCTTGTTCTTACCTCTTTGTGTAATCGAATTAGCTAAAAACCTATGAATCACTCTTAATTCAGCTCTATCTATATCCAAATAAGAGTAATTTCCCCCTTTGAATCGATGATGGCTTGTCATTTGACTCCATACACCGTGTGTATCAAAATTTTCATCTATCTTTCTACCATTTAGTATCAACCCTCTACAATCGGCAGATGCTAATTCCTCAGGCGTATATATACGTAAAGCCTGAGCCATGTCTAGTAAAGACATGTGGCGCATCGAACCTCCTAACAAAAATCTAATAAAAGATCGATCGGTTAAACTAGCTACCCGATCATTTAATTCTATACTACACAACAATTCTTCACACCATACTTTATATACAGGTCTACGCATGGTGAATAAACGTACCCAGTCATTAAAAGTAGAATTACCATACCTCTGTGCAAGTAATTCCCTAATTGGCCCGGCCAATTCTACAGCTTCTAATGGTCCCCATTCTATGACCCTCGGTACCTCAACAACTTTAGAATGAAGAGTATGCAAACCCCTTTGGTATTTAGGATAATCTATCCAAAGTCTGTCAAATCTCAGGTTCGGATGCAAATCTTCCAAGTGCATATCAGAAAATGTCATGACTGGATGAGGTATATCTTGCTTATAGTAGTTATCCACCTCCTGTTGTTCCGCATTCTCAGCAGGAGCATTGCGAGCTTGGGATGAAGATTCACCCCTTTCAGTCTGCAAAACACATCAAACACAATTTTTGTGCATCCAAATATGCATTAGTGTCAGCAAAATCATCAATCAAAATAATTACAATGACATGATCAATTTATATCAAACTTAAGCTCATTTTCACATTTTTATCAAATCTACACTTTTTCAAATAAGCATATACGAAAATGTTCGACAAGTTCATAAGCATTCAACTCAAATAACATGTCAAAATAATCATTACTAGCAATTAAACAAGTTTCAAATGGCATTATCTCTCAAAAATCAAGTTCATGAATTTTAGACTTGAAAAAGTCCACTTTAATTCTCAAAATCATGTTTAGGCTCAAAGTTTGGATCATTTAACTACCTAAACATGTTACACTACTTAATTTAGTAACAATTCATGACAAAAATCGGCCATAACCTGTTTATATCAAAAAGCCCCAAATTTGCTCAAGAACACAAACCCTAGATTACTCAAAATTTGAAGTTTAAGGCTTCTAATCATGTTAAATAGCATCAATCTAGGTTATACAAGCATAATACATAAACAATTTAAGCATAATTACACTAAAAAGCATCAAAATCAAATGGGGAAAAAATTGCTCAAGAACACTAATTTTCGGATTAAATGGTGTTTAGGTGTAGAAATTTACCGTTTTTCTTGAGTAATTCCTTGATAGCATCCTTCTCAACATGATTTTAGTAAAATATTTGATGATTAACGGTTAAAAATTGTGATTTTGGGGGTGTATTTTCGGGTTTTTTCGACAGTTATTTCGCAGTATTTTTTTTCTGTGTTGGGACTGATCAGTTCGATCAGTATATATTTTTTCTGGTTTTTTCATCCTCCGCGAGTCGCGGTGGATTTACCTTTCAAACTCCGCGACTCGCGGAGTTTGTATTTTTTTTTTTTTTTGCATACTTTAATTCAATAAGATTAAAAATAATGATAATAAAAGTTCTCGTCCCTCCCTCGGGTAAAGCAATTTCCGTTCAAAGACCTAGTCTTCAACTTACGACGAATTTTAAAAATCATATTTTTAACTTAACGAGATAAAGTAAATTTTTGTTTTTAAATTCACACAATTTAAATATAAAATTCAAAATTAATATTAAAAATTCACACCAAACTTTAAAATTTGAAATGCATAAAATTAAAATTCATATTTTAATAATTAAAAATTCACACCAAACTTAAATTAAAAATTCATATTATAAATTCACACCAAACTTATATTAATTTTTCAAATATTTACAATTTTAAATATATTGATTTTACAAAGTTTACAATATTAATTTAAGATTTATATATTAATTTTAAAAACATGGTAAAAATAAAATTAAAAATCTTTTTGGCTTTTTTTTATCCCACTTTAATCAATCAAATATTATCAAAAATATGCACCCCTCTTTTCGGTAAAGTAATTTTGGTTCCAAGACCTAATTTAACTCATGACGAATTTTTGAAATATTTTGGATTGATTGATTAAAGATATTTATACCTTAAGAATAAACGTTAAATTTCGCAGTGATGTAATAAATTTTTGAATGATATCAATAATTTCGGTCGCCAAACCTAATTTTATTCAATACCAATTTAATACTTTATAGCGAACAAATTAGCGTTTATTATCAAAAGGTTAAAAATAAAAAATAAAAACTGTACAAACATACCTGTGAAATAGATTTCTTAGTTATATGATCTATCCCATTCATAAGATAGTCGGTTTAATTGGTTTTCCATGGCTACATAGGCGTAACCTCGAGCATTCAGTGTCTTTTCTTCTAAACATATGAACGGTCCGTCTCTGCATAAAGTAACAAATTCGGTATTTGAATAGGTTTGATTATTTGAACATTTACCTCCATGTGACCATTTTCCGCATTTGTGACATCTTTCTAGGTGTCGTGCTCTTCTTTTCGCTGCGGATTTTGATTTTCCTTTACCAAATTGTAACTTATTATCTTCGCATCTGGATTCTTTTCTAACTCCGTCCATTCTTTCTCTGATTACTGATACTATTTCACTCGGTAGTGTGTCATTATTACGTTTAGTGATCAAAGCGTGTAGCATTAGACCATGGTTTAGTTCACAGGCAGTCTTCATTTCCTAACAAAAATAAAAATTCAGAATGGGGGGAGAAGACTAGTTCTTTAGGGTCTGCTAGGGAAAGACCATTCGGGTTCTATTTTCGAGAACTACACGAAAACAGACAATCTAACTCTAACAGAAATACATATTATCCTTTAAAGACTTGATTCTCCCCACACTTAGTTAGCTGTGGTGTCAAAATTGTGATTAACTTCGTTGTCGACTTCCATCGGACTATCTATGTAGTGTTTAACTCTGTGACCATTAACTTTAAATTCAATCCCATTTGAATTTATCAATTCTACTGTTTCGTATGGGAAAACTCTTTTGACTATGAATGGTCCAGACCATCTTGATTTCAATTTTCCAGGAAATAGCTTGAATCGTGAATTGAAAAGAAGAACTCTGTCTCCTTCTTTAAATTCTTTTGAACTTCTGATTCTTTAATCATGCCATTTCTTCGTTCTCTCTTTATAGATTAACGAATTTTCGTATGCTTCATGTCTTAATTCTTCTAATTCGTTTAGTTGACTTAATCGTAGACGTCCGGCTTCATGTAAATCAAGATTACATGTCTTCAAAGCCCAAAATGCTTTGTGTTCAATTTCTACTGGAAGATGACATGCTTTTCCATAAACAAGTTTAAAAGGTGTGGTTCCAATTGGAGTTTTGTAGGCTGTTCTAAAAGCCCAGAGTGCATCCTCCAATTTAATGGACCATTCCTTCGGATTTGATCCTACGGTTTTCTCTAGAATACGTTTTAAAGCTCGGTTGGTATTTTCAACTTGTCCACTTATTTGTGGATGATATGCGGTGGAGATTTTATGAGTTACTCCATATCTTTTAAGAACTTTCTCAAGTTGATTATTACAGAAATGAGTACCCCGATCACTTATTAAAGATTTCGGTGTTCCAAACCTTGCAAAAAGACGTTTTAAAAAGTTGACTACAACTCGTGCATCGTTAATTGGGAGAGCTTGTGCTTCTGTCCATTTAGATACATAATCAATGGCTACGAGAATATAGAGATTATTATGAGATTTTGGAAATGGACCCATAAAGTCTATACCCCAAATATCAAATACTTCACATACTTGTATGACATTTTGTGGCATTTCATCACGTTGACTTATTTTTCCAGCCCTTTGACAAGCATCACAGGATTTGCAAAGAAGGTGTGCGTCTTTGTAAATTGTAGGCCAATAGAATCCAGCATCATAAACTTTTCTTGCTGTTAGTTGAGGCCCATAATGCCCTCCTGTTGGTCCTGTGTGACAATGGTTTAATATTTGACTAGCTTCATCTCCAAATACACATCGGTGTATTATTCCATCGGGACAACTTTTAAACAGATGTGGATCTTCCCAAAAATAGTGTTTTATATCACTGAAGAATTTCTTTCGTTTTTGGTACGATAATCCTTTTTCAAGGAATCCACAAACTAAGTAGTTTGCATAGTCTGCAAACCATGGGATTTCATTATAATCTATCTTCAATAGATATTCATCAGGAAAGTTGTCTTGTATGGCCGATTCATTTAGAACTTCTAATTCGGGATTTTCAAGACGAGAAAGATGATCAGCGGCGAGATTTTCTGCTCCTCTTTTATCTCGGATTTCAATATCAAACTCTTGTAAGAGTAAGATCCAACGGATTAATCTTGGTTTAGCATCTTGTTTTGAAAATAGGTATCTAAGAGCAGAATGGTCGGTATAGACCACCGTTTTTGCTAGAACGAGATATGATCGAAATTTGTCAAAAGCAAAGACAATAGCAAGGAGTTCTTTTTCAGTAGTTGTATAGTTCATTTGTGCTCCTTGTAACGTCTTACTAGCATAATATATAGGTTGAAATCGTTTTTCAATCCTTTGTCCCAAAACGGCTCCCATTGCAAAATCACTTGCATCGCACATTAGTTCAAATGGTAGATTCCAATTTGGTGTTATCATGATCGGCGCATTAGTTAGTTTCTCTTTAAGAATATTAAAAGATTTGATATACTCATCTAAAAAGATGAATGGAGAATCCTTTTCTAGGAGTTTATTCATAGGAGTGGCAATTTTAGAAAAATCTTTTATGAAACGTCGGTAAAAACCGGCATGCCCTAGAAAACTCCTAAATCCTCTAACATTGGTGGGATGTGGAAGTTTAGTAATTACATCTACTTTAGCTCTATCCACTTCAATTCCTTCGTTTGAAATTTTATGTCCAAGAACGATGCCTTCTTTAACCATGAAATGGCATTTCTCCCAATTAAGAACTAGATTTGATTTTTCGCATCTAATTAGCATTCATTCCAGATTAACTAGACATGATTCAAATGTATCACGGAAGATTGAAAAGTCATCCATGAATACTTCCATGCATTCTTCTATCATGTCGTGAAAAATCGCCATCATACACCTTTGAAAGGTTGCAGGGGCGTTACAAAGTCCAAATGGCATGCGTTTGTAAGCAAAAGTACCATAAGGGCACGTGAATGTGGTTTTCTCTTGGTCCTCGGGTGCTATTGGAATTTGAAAATATCCGGAAAATCCATCTAAAAAACAATAGTAACTATTTTCGGCTAATCTTTCCAACATTTGATCAATGAAAGGTAAGGGAAAGTGATCTTTTCTGGTGGCGTCATTTAATTTTCTATAATCAATACATACATGCCATCCTGTTACAGTCCTAGTAGGAATAAGCTCATTTTTCTCATTTGTAATGACAGCCATGCCACCCTTCTTAGGCACGCATTGAACTGGGCTTACCCATGGACTATCAGAAATTGGATAAATTAAACCTGCATCTAGCAGTTTAATAATTTCTTTTTTAACTACATCTTGCATATTAGGATTTAGTCTTCGTTGGCGTTGCACATACGTTTTATGACCTTCTTCCATAAGGATTTTATGTGTGCAATACGAAGGACTTATTCCTTTAATATCATGAATCTTCCATGCAATGGCTGGTTTATGAGCTTTCAACACAGAAATGAGTTGTGATTTCTCATTTTCAGTAAGAGAAGACGATATTATTACAGGTAATTCAGATTTACCATGTAAATAAGCGTATTCCAAATGATTTGGAAGTGGCTTTAACTCTAATTTCGGAGGTTCTTCTATCGATGATTTGTATCGATATCTGTCTTCTTCTTTTAGCATTTGAATTTCTTCTGTTGTTGGTTCATATCCATTAGCTATAAGTGTAGCTAACATTTCAGCTTCATCAATTGGTTCATTACCTTCTCCTAAAGAACATTCTTCTGTTCCTTGTAATTTTGGAAATTCTTCTAATAATTCTGCATGTGCATCTATAGTTTGAATATAATAACATGTATCATCTGCAGATTGTGGTTGTTGCATTGCTCTATCAACTGAAAAGGTAACACTCTCATCCTCTATACTTAGGGTCAGTTTCTTACCGAACACGTCTATCATTGCTTTAGCCGTGTTTAAGAATGGTCTTCCTAATATGAGAGGAACTTGAGAATCTTCTTCCATGTCCAGAACAACAAAATCTACTGGAAATACTAAAGTACCAACTTTAACTAGCATGTTCTCCATTATCCCTCTAGGATATTTTATTGATCTATCGGCTAGTTGTATGCTTATTCTGGTTGGTTTCAATTCTCCAAGGTCTAGTTTAGCGTATAGTGAATACGGCATTAGATTTATACTAGCACCTAAGTCTGCCAATGCTTCTATTGAACTAAGACTACCCAGAAAACATGGAATTGTGAAACTTCCTGGATCAGATAATTTTTCTGGTATCTTATTCAACAGCACTGCTGAACAATTAGCGTTCATAGTAACAGCCGAGAGTTCTTCCATTTTCTTTCTATTTGAGATTAGATCTTTCAAGAATTTAGCATATCTAGGCATTCCTGAAATCATATCAATGAAAGGAAGATTTACATTTATCTGTTTAAACATATCCAAGAATTTGGATTGCTCGGCTTCAAGTTTCTCTTTCTTCATTTTACTCGGGTAAGGAAGTGGTGGTTGGTATGGTTTAACATAAGGTTTAGCCTTAACTATGTTATCTTCATTAACCTTTTCAACTACCGGTTCTTTTTCCTTATTTTGATCAGGTTGTGGTTCTTGTGGAGTAGGAATAGCTTCATCAGAAGTTACAGGTATTTCAGGTGGTTTAAGTGTTGTACCACTTCTTGTGGTAATAGCTTTAGCTGTTTCATTCCGGGGGTTAGCATTTGTATCACTAGGTAGACTTCCCGGTTTTCTTTCACCTATTAACCTTGCTAGGTTACTTACTTCTTGTTCCAGATTTTGAATAGAAGCTTGTTGATTTCTAAATGCTTGAGCATTTTGTTCATTAGTTTGTTTCTGAGATGTGAAAAATTGCGTTTGAGTTTCAACTAGCTTCGTCATCATATCTTCTAAATTCGGCTTTTTATCATCGGTTTGTTGTGGTGGTTTGTTTTGAAAATTAGGTCTTTGCTGATTGTAAGTATTATTGGATACTTGTTGATTGCTAGGACCTTGTTGGTTGTTGTATGGAATATTTCTGTTATAATTCTGATTTTGATTGTAAATAGGTCTTGGCGGTTGATAATTATTCTGATAATTATTTCCAGGCCTTTGGTTTATGTATGAAATATTCTCTCTTTGTTCCATTGTTAATTCACTACTGAGACAATCTTTTGTCAAATGTGGTCCTCCACACTACTCACAACTAATTCGTATTGAGTGAATATCTTTAGTCATCTTTTCCATTCGTCTCTCGACAGCATCTATCTTTGCGGAAATGGAATCTAAGTCATGGCTAGAATCGGCTCTAGCTGCTTTAGATGATCTAACGATATCTTTTTCTTGGTGCCACTCATGTGAGTGGGAAGCAGTGTTATCAATAATTTTGTAAGCATCAGTTTTGGTTTTCTTCATAATAGAACCACCAGCTGCTATATCTATGTCTTTCCTTGTAGTGATGTCGCATCCTTGGTAGAATATTTGTACTATTTGACAGGTGTCTAAACCATGTTGCGGACATCCTCTTAATAACTTTCCAAATCTTGTCCACGCCTCATATAGAGTTTCATTTGGTTTCTGTGTAAACGTAACAATTTCTGCTTGAAGTCTTACGGCTTTAGATGCCGGAAAGAATTGTTTAAGAAATTTTTCAACTAAAACATCCCATGTATCAATCGCCCCTTCAGGTAACGATTCCAACCAATCTTTGGCTTCTCCCTTTAAAGTCCAGGGAAATAACATGAGATATATCTGTTCATCCTCCACTTCTCGGATTTTAAATAGTGTGCAGATCCTATTAAAGGTACGAAGATGTTCATTTGGATCTTCCTTCGGCGCACCATTAAATTGGCATTGATTAGTCACCATGTGTAAAATTTGTCCTTTGATTTCATAATCTGGCGCATTAATGTCTGGATGAGTAATTGCGTGACCTTGGCCAGTGCGTTTAGCTCTCATTCGGTCTTCCATACTTAAAGGTTCCAGATTCTCCATAATTGAATTCGTTGAATCGGAATCACTAGAGGATTCTGATTTAATGGTTCGTTCCTCAACAATCTCTGTTTGAATGATTGGTGGTTCCGGAGGAAAGTTTAGTGGTTCAGGATCTACGAATCGTTCCTGAATATTCTCCGGATTCTCAATTGTGAGGTCGGGTTCAAAAAATGGATTATCGGAAATTTGAACTGGAGTACTTGGTCGACTGGATGACGATTCTAAAGAAAAATCAACGGCGGTAATATTTGCTAAATGTCTTGATCTAGTTACAGGTGGTGAATGTACAAAACGTGGTGAACGTCTTGCTCGGTGCATTCACTGAATATCCTATTAGTTTTTAAAAGGAAAGAAAAATTATAATAAGTTATCCAATCAATAGACTTTTCTGATTTTGCCCACGTTTCGAATAGCCAAAAGATGCAGCAGAGGGGCAGGATTCGTTTGGTCTCAATATAATTGAGGACTATTTGGCTCCAATAACCCGGTCCACGTACAAATCCAACTATTACTACGAACCAGAAAATTTTGATGTCTATCAATTTAACCACTTAAAATAAATTTTCGTAATTTTAAGAAATTTAGATAAGAAGTAGAATAAAAATCTATGTCCTAAAACTAGAATAGCGAGAAATAAGAAAGAAAAAGAGTTCGTCGAGAAAAAATCGAAAAAGAAAAATGGTTGAAAAATAAAAGGTGACGGAAAAATAGAAGAAACTTATAACACTTAAAAAAAACACTTGACTAACCTAACCTTATTACTACAACTAACTTAAAATTATAATCGCAAATTGAGATCACGAATTGGAATGATAATTGATACATAGGTAAAAGTCGTCTAAAAATATTAAAGCTTACAAGAAAAACTAAATCTCAAATGGAAATAACTTAAAAAGAAACTAAAACTTAAAAAGGCGTCGCAAAATTCTAGAGTACCTAAATCTTAGTCTAAAGAAAAAGCACTTAAGGAATTCTACGGCAAAGCCTAAAAATCTAGAAATAAAAATAACTATGGTAAAAACTAAGTTTAAAACTAAATATGAGCGAAAAATACAAATATTACGCTAAAACAATTAAAAAGGGATAAAATATAAAAATATACAAAAAGTTGTAAAAAATACAATTTTTATAAAAATATTATTTTTATATTAATTATTTATTAAAACTATTAATTTTACAATTTAATTAAACTAATTAAACAAAATATTAATAAAAACTAAAATAAATATTTAATTAAAACCTAATTAGGGTTTTATAATAATAATTATAATAATTACTCGTAATTAATGCCTGATTAGGGTTCTGTCGGCGTGTCAGGTTAGCTTCGCGAGTTGCGGTATTCCAAGAAGAAAACTCCGCGAGTCGCGGGGATCCAGAATTCAACTCAGGTACAGTTTTTTATTTGACGCATTTTTTATTTATTTATTATTTTCTGTTTTATATTTTTCTGTTTTAAAATCTTAAATATTTGTATAAAAAAACTTATATTTTAAAAACTAAAATAAAAATAGAATTACTTTATAATTTTATAAATATCTTAAAAATAGATTTATATATATTAAATTTTTTTTTTTATATTATATTAGCGTTGCGCTTCCGGCTTTTAAGCGATTCCCCGGCAGCGGCGCCAAAAATAACTTGATGTCGTGCGAGGTGTATATAAAATAGCTATTAAATTTTACAGAAAATACTATTAAATATGATACAATTTTACACAAGATATTTATTTATTTAGAGAATGGATATACTTAAACCTTGCTACAACACTTATAGGCAGTGTACCTAATCGTACAGTAGTGTAGTTTTTAGTAAGTCCGGTTCGTTCCACAGGGAATCTTTTTAAACAAAGCTTAACGCTATATTAGTTTAATTTTATAAAAATACAAATATATATATAAGTAATATTATTATTATAAAGGGGGGTTTTTTACCGTTTAATGACCGGTTTGTCGATTTTAAAACTTTAGTCGCAGTAAAAACCAAATGTAAAATAATAAATAAATACAAGACTTAATTTAAAGCGTAAAGTAAATAACGATAATGAAATTGCGAATAATAAAAATGCGATAAAATAAACTTGCGATAATTAAAAAGTACGATAATTAAAAGTGCAATTAAATAAAATAACAATAAAAATGCGATAATTAGAAGTGCAATTAAATATAAAATAAAGGAAATTAAATATGAAATAAAAGAATTATGCTTATTTAAACTTACGTAATCATGATGTTTGACGTGTTGATTTTAGTTTTATGCCCATGGGTTAATTATCCTTTGTCCTGGATTATTTAATATGTCCGTCTGGTTTTTGTCCATAACAGTCCATCAGTCATAAATATAAAGTGCGAGTATCCTCGTCAAATTATCCTTATACTCGAAGTTAAATATTCCAACTAACTGGGAATTTAAACTGTAACAAGATTTTAATACTTTGTTTAATAATTACACCAGGATGTCGACTGAGTGTAACCCAAGGTTTTAATATTTTGTTATCAATTATACCAAGTGTCCTTGTACATAATTTTACCCCTGTTTTAATTATTCTAGTGGCTATTAATTCATTCCCGTGTCCGGTTAAATGAACGATTATTCGTACGTATAAATACCCCGCCCATCGTGTCCGATCGAGTGTATATGGTAATTTATAGGGACGCCCAATTGTAAATCTTTATATTAACATTAACAAACTATCATTTAGTTAAAAAAATATAAAGCCCATTAATAGACCATAGTCTAATTTCCACAAGTGTCGTTCTTTTGTCCAAACCCCAATTATGGTACAAAGCCCAATTACCCAATTTTAGTAATTAGCCCAACATCATGATTACTTCGGATTAAATAAGCATAATAATAACTTAGCTACGAGACATTAAATTAAAAAGGTTGAACATAACTTACAACGATTAAAAATAGCGTAGCGTTACACGGACAGAATTTTGACTTACACCCTTACAACATTTGCTAACATACCCTTATTATTAGTATTTAAAATTAAAATTAAAATTAAAATATAAATTATATATATATATATTTACGTATATATTGAGAGAGATAGATATATGTTATGAAAAATGATCAGAATTCGGTTGGCTTTATAGGGAGTTTCAGACTTTGGGGCTCCGAGACTCGCGGCACTTTTTGCCTTCAAACTCCGCGAGTCGCGGAGTTTGTAAATACAGCTCACACAATTTGGAGTCTTTCTTGCCGACGGTTTTTATTTATTTATATAATATATAAATAATTATAAGAATTATTTAAATATTATATTATATTTATGTGCATAGTTGACTTGTAATTTTTAGCCCGTTGCGTCGAGCGTTGAGAGTTGACTCTGGTCCCGGTTTCGGATTTTCGAACGTCCTTGCGTACAATTTTATATTTTGTACTTTGCGTTTTGAATCTTGTACTCTTGTAATTTCGAGACGTTTCTTATCAATAATTGGAACCTCTTTGATTGTCTTTTGTACTTTTGAGCTTTTTGGTCGTTTGCGTCTTCAATTCGTCGAATCTGTCTTTTGTCTTCACCTTTTATTATTTAAACGAATACCACTTGTAAATAGAACAATTGCAACTAAAAGCTTGTCTTTCTTGAGGAATAATGCTATGAAATATGTGTTCGTTTTTAGCATTATCAACCATTCCTTCGGATTTGATCCTACGGTTTTCTCTAGAATACGTTTTAATGCTCGGTTGGTATTTTCAACTTGTCCACTTGTTTGTGGATGATAAGCAGTTGAGAATTTATGAGTTACTCCATATCTTTTGAGAACTTTCTCAAGTTGATTATTACAAAAATGAGTATCCCGATCACTTATTAAAGCTTTCGGTGTTCCGAACCTTGCAAAAAGACGTTTTAAAAAGTTGACTACAACTCGTGCATCGTTAGTTGGGAGAGCTTGTGCTTCCGCCCATTTAGATACATAATCAATGGCAACGAGAATGTAGAGATTATTATGAGATTTTGGAAATGGACCCATAAAGTCAATACCCCAAACGTCAAATACTTCACATACTTGAATGACATTTTGTGGCATTTCATCATGTTGACTTATTTTTCCGGCCCTTTGACATGCATCACAGGATTTACAAAGAAGGTGTGCGTCTTTGAAAATTGTAGGCCAATAGAACCCAGCATCGTAAACTTTTCTTGCTGTAAGTTTAGGCCCATAATGCCCTCTTGTTGGTCCTGTGTGACAATAGTTTAAGATTTGACTGGCTTCATCCCCGAATACACATCGGCGTATTATTCTATCGGGACAACTTTTAAACAAATGTGGATCTTCCCAGAAATAGTGTTTTATATCACTAAAGAATTTTTTCGTTTTTGGTATGACAACCCTTTTTCAAGGAATCCACATACTAAGTAGTTTGCATAGTCTGCAAACCATGGAATTTCACTATAATCTATCTTTAATAGATATTCATCAGGAAAGTTATCTTGTATGGCTGGTTCATTTAGAACTTCTAATTCAGAATTTTCAAGACGAGAAAGATGATTAGCGGCGAGATTTTCTGCTCCCTTTTTGTCTCGGATTTCAATATCGAACTCTTGTAAGAGTAAGATCCAACGGATTAATCATGGTTTGGCATCTTGTTTCGAAAATAGGTATCTAAGAGCAGAATAGTCAGTATAGACCACCGTTTTAGCTAGAACGAGATATGAACAAAATTTGTCAAAAGCAAAGACAATAGCAAGGAGTTCTTTTTCAGTAGTTGTGTAATTCGTTTATGCTCCTTGTAACGTCTTACTAGCATAATAAATAGGTTGAAATCATTTTTCAATCCTTTGTCCTAAAAAGGCTCCCATTGTAAAATCACTTGCATCGCACATAAGTTCAAATGGTAGATTCCAATTTGGAGTTATCATGATCGGCGCATTAGTGAGTTTTTCTTTAAGAATATTAAAAGATTTGATACATTCATCTGAAAAGATGAATGGAGCATCCTTTTCTAGGAGTTTATTCATAGGAGTGGCAATTTTAGAAAAATCTTTTATGAAACATCGGTAAAAACCGGCATGCCCTAGAAAACTCCTAACTCCTCTAACATTGGTGGGATGTGGAAGTTTAGCAATTACATCTACTTTAGCTCTATCCACTTCAATTCCTTCCTTTGAAATTTTATGACCAAGAACGATGCCTTCTCTAACCATGAAATGGTATTTCTCCCAATTAAGTACTAGATTTGATTGCTCGCATCTAATAAGCATTCGTTCAAGATTAACTAGACATGATTTAAAAGTATCACCGAAGAATGAAAAGTCATCCATGAAAACTTCCATGCATTCTTCTATCATGTCATGAAAAATTGCCATCATGCACCTTTGAAAGGTTGCAGGGGCGTTGCAAAGTCCAAATGGCATGCGTTTGTAAGCAAAAGTACCATAAGGGCACGTGAATGTGGTTTTTTCTTAGTTCTCGGGTGCTATTGGAATTTGAAAGTATTCGAAGAAACCGTCAAGAAAACAATAGTAACTATTCCCAGCTAATCTTTCCAACATTTGATCAATGAAAGGTAAGGGAAAGTGATCTTTTCTGGTGGCGTCATTTAATTTTCTATAATCAATACAGACACGCCATCCTGTTACAGTCCTAGTAGGAATAAGCTCATTTTTTCATTTGTGATGACAGTCATGCCACCCTTCTTAGGTACGCATTGAACTGGGCTTACCCATGGACTATCAGAGATTGGATAAATTAATCCTGCATCAAGCAGTTTAATAATTTCTTTCTTAACAACATCTTCCATATTCGGATTTAGTCTTCGTTAGCGTTGCACATACGTTTTATGACCTTCTTCCATAAGGATTTTATGTGTGCAATACGAAGGACTTATGCCTTTATGTCATGAATTTTCTATGCAATAGCTGGTTTATGAGCTTTTAGCACAGAAATGAGTCGAGATTTTTCATTTTCCGTAAGAGAAGACGATATTATTACAGGTAATTCAGATTCGCCATGTAAATAAGCGTATTCTAAATGGTTTGGAAGTGGCTTTAACTCAGATGTCGGTGGTTCTTCTATCGATGATTTGTATCGATATATGTCTTCCTCTTTTTGCATTTAAATTTCTCCTGTTGTTGGTTTGTATCCATTAGCCATGAGTGTAGCTAACATTTCAGCTTCATCAATTGGTTCAGTTCCTTCTCCTAAATAACATTCTCCTGTTCCTTGTAATTCTGAAAGTTCTTCTAACAATTCTGCATGTGAATCTATAGTTTGAATATAATAACATGTATCATCTGCAGATTGCGGTTGTTGCATGGCTCTATCAACAGAAAAGGTAACACTCTCGTCCTTTATACTTAGGGTCAGTTTCTTACCAAACACGTCTATTATTGCTTTAGCCGTGTTTAAGAATGGTCTTCTTAATATGAGAGGAACTCGAGAATCTTCTTTCATGTCTAGAATAACAAAATCTACTGGAAATACTAAAGTACCAACTTTAACTAGCATGTTCTCCATTATCCCTCTAGGATATTTTACTGGTCGATTTGCTAGTTGTATGCTTATTCGTGTTGGTTTCAATTCTCCAAGGTCTAGTTTAGCGTATAGTGAATACGGCATTAGATTTATACTAGCACCTAAATCTTCCAATGCTTCTATTGAACTAAGACTACCCAGAAAACATGGAATTTTTACTGATCGAGAGTTCTTCCATTTTCTTTCATTGTAACAGCTCAGATTGTGGTTCTTGTGTAATAGGAATAGAGTCATCAGAAATTATAGGTATTTCAGGTGGGTTAAGTGTAATACCACTTCTCGTAGTAATGGCTTTAGCTATTTCATTCCGGGGGTTAGCATTTGTATCGCTAGGTAGACTTCCCGATTTCCTTTCACCTATCAACCTTGCTAGGTTACTCATTTCTTGTTCCAGATTTTGAATAGAAGCTTGTTGATTTCTAAATGCTTGAGCATTTTGTTCATTGGTTTGTTTATGAGATGTGAAAAATTGAATTTGAGATTCAACTAGCTTCGACATCATATCTTCTAAATTTGGCTTTTTATCATCGGTTTGTGGTGGTTTATTTTAAAAAATAGGTCTTTGCTGATTGTAAGTATTATTGGATACTTGTTGATTGTTAGGACCTTGTTGATTGTTGTATGGAACATTTCGGTTATAATTCTGATTTTGATTGTAGATTGGTCTTGGCGGTTGATAATTATTCTGATAATTATTTTCAGGCCTTTGGTTCATGTATGAAACATTATCTCTTTGTTCCATTGTGTGTTCAATACTGAGACAATCTTTTGTCAAATGAGGTCCTCCACACTGCTCACAACTAATTCTTATTGAGTGAATATCCTTAGTCATCTTTTCCATTCATCTCTCGACAGCATCTATCTTTGCAGACATGGAATCGAAGTCATGGCTAGAATCGGCTCTAGCCGCTTTAGATGATCTAACGATGTCTTTTTCTTAGTGCCACTCATGTGAGTGGGAAGCAGTGTTATCAATAATTTTGTAAGCTTCAGTTGCGGTTTTCTTCATAATGGAACCACCAGCTGCTATATCGATGTCTTTTCTTGTAGTGATGTCACATCCTTGGTAGAATATTTGTACTATTTGATAAGTGTCTAAACCATGTTGCAGACATCCTCTCAACAACTTTCCAAATCTTTTTCATGCCTCATACAGAGTTTCATTTGGCTTTTGCGTGAACGTAACTATTTCTCCTTGAAGTCTCACGGCTTTAGATGCCGGAAAGAATTGTTTAAGAAATTTTTTAACTAAAACATCCCATGTATCAATCGCCCCTTCAGGTAACGATTCTAATAAATCTTTGGCTTCTCCCTTTAAAGTCCAGGGAAATAACATGAGGTAGATCTGTTCATCCTCCACTTCTCGGATTTTAAATAGAGTACAGATCCTATTAAAGGTACGAAGATGTTCATTTGGATCTTCCTTCGGCACACCACTAAATTGGCATTGATTAGTTACCATGTGTAGGATTTGTCTTTTAATTTCATATTCTGGCTCATTAATATCTGGTTGAGTAATTGGGTGACCTTGGCCAGTGAATTTAGCTCTCATTCGGTCTTCCATACTTAGAGGTTCCAGATTTTCCATGATTGAATTTGTTGAATCTGAATCGCTAGAGGATTCTGACTTAATGGTTTCTTCCTCGACAATTTCTGGATGAGTGATTTGTGGTTCAGGATGAATGATTAGTGGTTCAGGATCTCTGAATTGTCCCTGAATATCCTCCGGATTCTCAATTGTGAGGTTGGGTTCAAAAAATGGATTATCGAAAATTTGAATTGGAGTACTTGGTCGACTAGATGACGATTCTAAAGAAAAATCAACGACGACAATATTGGCTAGATGTCTTGATCGAGTTACAGGTGGTGAACGTATACAAGGTGGTGAACGTTTTGCTCGGTGCATTCACTGAATATCCTATTAGTTATAAAAATAAAAATTATATAAGTTATCAAATTAATAGACTTTTCTGATTTTGCCCACGTTTTAAATAGCCAATAGATGCAGCGGGTAGCCAGTACCCTTTAAATTGGAATCCCACAACTCGCCACTAACAAATCCAACTATTACTACGAACCAGAAAATTTTGGATGTCTATCAATTTAACCGCTTAAAATAATTTTTAGTTTTGAAATTTTAGAGAAGAAATAGAAAATTCTATGTCCTAAAAACTAGAGCGTCAAAAAATAAAAATAAGAAAAAAAACGTCGAAAAATAAACAGTCGAAAAATAAAAATAAGATAATAAAGCGTCGAAACTTAAAATTCTAAAAACTAAAAATTAAAACTTACGTCTAAAAGTATTAAAGCTCAAAAGGAATTCTATATCCAAAAAGGCAATAACTTAAAAAGTACTAAAATTTATAAAATATTAAGGCGATAAGCGACGTCGTAAAATTCTAAGGCGCCTAAATATTAATCTAAAGAAAAAGCACTTAAGGGATTTTACGACAAAGTTTAAAAATCTAGAAATATAAAATAACTACGGCAAAATACTAAGTTACGAACTAATTACGAACGATAAATTACAAATTACGAATTAAACGATTAAAAAGATACAAAAATAAAAATAAAAGTTAAAGTTATAAAAGTAAAAAAAAAATTTATAAAAATATTTTTTTTATATTATTATTTTATAAAAGTATTAATTTTATAATTAATTAAAACTATAATAAACTTAATATTACAATTTAAATAATAAAATTAAAACTAATATTAAACATTAACTAATTAAACCCTAATTAGGGTTAGTTAATTATAATAATTAATAATACTCCGTAATTAATGCAGTACCAGAATCAGACCAGGCGTGTCAGACAACCTCATGCGATCGCATGAGGTTTACGTCTCTGGGCCATGTGATGGCATGGATTCGGATACCAGGCCAGGTCTTGGGCTGCTACAGTACCAGGCCCGAATACTTATTAATATATATTTTTTACGTTTTACTTTTTTTTTTTTTACTTTTTAATCTTTACAAATTAATACAAGTAAAATTTATTAAAGTAGACTTAAAATTTTTTTTTTTTTTAAAAACTAAAGAAAAACACTTGTATACTTTTATAAAAATATATTTTCTTTTTATCTAAACACTTAAATAGATATATATACTTTTTTTTATATAGCGTTTCGCTTTCGGGATCCCCGGCAGCGGCGCCAAAAATACTTGATGTGTGCAAAGGTGTATACGAAATAGTTATATTTTTAGTGCGAAATACTATTAAATACGATACAATTTTACACAAGTTATTTATTTATTTATAGAGTGGATATACCTAAACCTTGCTACAACACTTATAGGCAGTGTACCTAATCGTAAAGTAGTGTAGTTTTTAGTAAGTCCGGTTCGTCCACAGGGAACTAGCCAAGTTTAGCGCTATATTTTTTAAAACTATATTTGTATAAAGATATATATATGTATATATAAGTAGTATTATTATTATTATAAAAAGGGGATTTTTATCGTTTAATGACCGGTTTGTCGATTTTATGTCTTAAGTCGCAGTTAAAACCTAATGTAAAATATTAAAAATAAATATAACTTAATTTAGAGCGTAAAGTAAATGACAATAATTAAAGTGCGAAAAATAAAAGTACGATAAATAAAATTGCGATAATTAAAAAGTATGATAATTAAAAGTACAATAAATAAAATGACAGTAAATAAAAGTGCGATAAAATATGAAATAAAGGAATTATGCTTATTTAAACTTCCGTAATCATGATGTTCGACGTGTTGATTTTAATTTATTACCATGGGTTAATTGTCCTTTATCCTGGATTATTCGATATGTCCATACGGTTTTGTCCATAATAGTCCATCAGTCATAAATATAAAGTGCGAGAGTCGTCGTCAAATTATCCTTATACCCGAAGTCAAATATTCCAACTAATTGGGGATTCGAACTGTAACAAGGTCTTAATACTTTGTTTAATGAATACATCAGGTTATCGAATGCGTGTAATCCAAGGTTTTACTACTTTGTTAACAATTACACCAATTACCCTTGAAAGTAATCCACCCTGTTTCAACAAGTCTATTGATTATTAATCCATCCCCGTGTCTGGTCAAATGAATAATTATTGGTATTTATAGATATCCCGCTCACCGTACCCAGTCAAGCGTATGTGGTTATATATAAATACGTCAAATTATAATTCTATATATTAAATTAACGAGGTATCATTTAGTTAATATAAAGCCCATTAATAGCCCATAGTCTAATTTCCACAAGTGTCGTTCTTTTATCCAAACCCCAATTATGGTCCAAAGCCCAATTACCCATTCTTAATATTTAGCCCAGCATCACGATTACTTCGATTTAAATAAGCATAATAATAATTTAGCTACGAGACATTAATTTAAAAAGGTTGAACATAACTTACAATGATTAATAATAGCGTAGCGTTACACGGACAGAATTTTGACTTACACACTTACAAAATTCGCTAACATAACCTTATTATTATTAATCTTAAATTAAAATTAAAATTATAAATTATAAATTATATATATATATATATATATATATATATATATATATATATATATATATATATATATATATATATATATATATATATATATATATATATATATATATATCGTGAGAGAGAGAAATTGAAAAATTATGTAAATAAAACGTCCGAAAATTGTTGAATTTATTGATGTGGCCAGCACTTTAGTGTCATGCGATCGCATGGGTATAAGGCAGCAAGGCCATGCGATCGCATGGCTTGATTCTCCAGCTAACATTCATAGGTCTAATAGTTTGCCGACACTTTTTATTAATATATATAATATATATATAATTTTAAGTAATTATATATATATATATATATATATATATATATATATATTATATTTATGCGCATAGTTGACTTGTAATTTTCGGTCCGTTGCGTCGCGCGTTGAGAGTTGACTCTGGTCCTGGTTCCGGATTTTCGAACGTCCTTTCGTGCTATTTAATATCTTGTACTTTGCGTTTTGCGGCTCATACTCTTGTAACTTTTAGACGTTTCTCATCAATAATTAGAACCTCTTGGATTGTACTTTGTACTTTTGAGCTTTTTGGTCGTTTGCATCTTCAATTCGTCGAATCTGTCTTTTGTCTTCACCTTTTATTATTTAAACGAATATCACTTGTAAATAGAACAATTGCAACTAAAAGCTTGTCTTTCTTGAAATATATGTTCGTTTTTAGCATTATCACATATTAAGTTTTAAATGCACAATCCTCTTTTTCTTAGTTTTTATTAATGATTCTTATTTATCCTAAGATTACCCAACCCTTGACTTATTCCTCCTATAGACTTGCTAGATTTGTTTACCCTTCCTAGCTTTTCAACCTTTTTGATAATTGACCTTGGACTTAGAGTACATTGCTTGTGTTTACTAGAATTGTGACTAGTTTTCAAAACAATTTTATCTTTAAAACCATTTTTGTCATTTAAAGATCTTTTCAAGAAATTGTTTTCTTCACTTTAACTTTTGTTAAGTTGATTTACCCTTTGCATTTCTTTTTCCAACAGTTTGACTTTGTCACAACTTTTAGTATGCACAAATTTCACCACTTTGTACTCATCTAGCAAATCTTAATAATTAGAAAGATAGAATACATGTACCTCATTACTTTCGACGCTTGAGCTTTCGCCTTCTTCTTCATGATAACACGATTCAATTTCATCTTCACTACGAGCATCTTGACTTGAAGAGTATCTTGAACCCATGAGACAAAAGTCTTCATTTCCATCTTGATCAACCAACCAATTCCCATCAAGACATTCATGTCTTGTTAACTTTTCTTCTAACTCATTCTTCATTGACCAACTTGAGGCTTCTTCAACTTGAGTACATAGTGAATCCCAAGATTTCTTTGCACTTTCACATAAAAGCATTTTAACCCTTTCTTCATTAGAAAGAATTCCATGAAGTAGTGTTATAGCATCAATTTGCTTTTGCACTTTGTTCACTACTTCACTATTTTGGAATGTTGAATTCACCATGTTTGAAGATTCTTGAGAAACAAGGTTTCCTTCCTTGATGATTCTCTACATATCATAATCTCTTGATTTGATATAGATCTCGAATCTTCTATTCCACACATACACATTCTTTCTATCAAAGATTGGTGCTTCATTATTCAATCTTTCAAGATATGCCATGGTTTTAGTTGATCCCAAGAACGTTTGACTCGGGTTTTTGCCCAAAATGATTTTTGACTCAATCAAAAACGTTTCTAGAGCAAAAGTACGAGCAACCACTCTGATACCAATTGTAAGTAACTAGATGGGGTGAATAGTTACTTAATACGATTTTTAAAACTTTTTCAATGATCAATACGATATGAACGATACTTGATCGCGTTAGTCAACTCAAACCAATGTGTGGTGTGTTTATGTTTGTAATGATGCGGAAAGTAAAGTAAAGAACATAAACACAAGGATTTATAGTGTTTCGGGTGGATGTTAACTAATCCACCTTAATCCACTCCCCGATTCACTAATCGGGATTTTTGCTTCACTAAGCACTTTTCTCCAAATTTGGTGGAGATTCGATTTACAAGCCTTGTAATTCTCCTTAGACAACAAACTTAATCCTTCTATCCTTTTGAAGGATTACCTCCAACTTAGATCAACTTGTCTTCAACTTGGACAAGTATTAATCCCCAATGGGATTAATCAACTCCCTAGTTCCCTTTAAGGAAGATGATAGCTAAGCTAGCATATGTCTCTAATTACAAAGTACAAAGACTTTCCCTTTTTCAGCGATTACAATCCTAAGACAATTCCAAGGATTAATACAACACTATGTAAACTCACAAAGATAGGAATTTGAAAGTAAGTTTATAATGACCCCTTTTATAATCTATGAGATTATAAAACTTCTCTTGCTGATCATAAACATATGTAGAAGTGTTATGTTCTTGTGATTCTCTGATGATTTTGAGTTGTAGTATGTAAGAGGTCCCTTGTCTTCAAAGTTCTCCAAGTCTCGCTATTTATATGGAGAGATAAAAAGGCAGCCCTATATGCGGCATGACCTACGGTCAACCGTGGGTCGACCGCACGTGCTTCAGTCCAAAACATATATTCGTTGTATAGCCTTTTGAATCAGTTTTGGACATCATTCTTTGGACACTTTACTTCATTTAACACCTGCAAAAGATAACAAACATCCTATACAAGTACTATATGCATTAAATTTCCATTTACCTTGGATGGATTGCTTTGAAAGTGACTTATCATTTCCAAAGTGGAAAGTCTAACATTCTTGGATACAAGACATGATAATCATTTGAGGAAATCTCAGTTTTGTCATAATCCTTTATTTGTAAGTAACACATTTGCTAAATCTCTATTGATTGGTCAGCATGTCATTGATGACACAAACCCACTTTAATCATAAAGCATGCTAGTATTCAAATTTGAACTTGTTTGTAATCAATTAAATGTGTTAATGATGTCTTGAAAAATTAAGCATGTAGTAACAATTAAGCATGTTACAAGACATCAAGTTAATCAAGTTTAAAGCTTACTTATAAACTTAATTTTAGACTTAAGCAAACCTATGTGTGTTAATGTTTCATTGTCCTTTAAGTTCACTAGATTATGACATATATTACAATTTATCCAAGTAACACATGCATATATTGAAGTAGTCCAAACACTAGTTCCATCTAGTGACAAATAGCAAGACAAGATTGATACATGTACATATTAACTTACTACTGATCATTTAGCACTTAGCACTTAGTCAAATAATACACATGTACTAATATCAAGTAGTTAAGTAATATTCATGTGAAGACTATCAAGAGGTCATTAAAATAATCTTAGAATTAAGCATAACATAGCATTAAACTAAGACAAGTAAGTTTTACTTGCAAAGTGGCATATGCAAGATTAATGTATAATCATAAATTAATATCCAACACATGTATAAGGAGAGAGCAACTCTTGGTTGGGATTTGGTGACCATCCTAAGAATGTCTAAATACATTTTAGATGTACATGTTTTCTTATAACACTTATGTGTTATCCTTAATCTAGGCTTAATCGTCATTAAGGTGTCATTAGGCGTGATTAACCAAGATTAGAGTTCTAGTGACTAAAACTCCTTTGGGAATGAAGGAGGCAACTATCCTAAGCATGTTTGAACAGATTTTAGATGCCTGAAAGTGGTCAAACATTTTTTGATCAAAAACCGGACAGTGGGTTTCTGCGGTCGACCCACGGTCAGCCGTGGAGTCGATCGTGCATCCCTGATTTTACAAATCTGGGTGCAAGTCTCTACGGTCTGACCTGCGGTCGATCGTGGTGCAGCTGTGTTCCCTATTTTGCATTTTAGGCTTTCTTTGCTTTTTGGTCTTTTGCTAGATCAAGTGTGGATTAGTGAACCTGATGATTTATGTCAAGATGTCTACCATCACCTTTAGCTATGTGCATATGTCATCATCAAAACACTTATTGTTATGGGTTAAGATTAGTATAGGCATTAAGCATAATCCCATGTTAATCCACATTCTCCCCCAACAGAGGGATCTGAAGATGGAGGGGAGGGAGTAGGAGTATTTGGAGATGATGGTGAATCAGGGGATCCGGGAGAAGGAGTGGGAGTACTTGGATGGGAAGTGTGTGTAGCATGATAGAGGGGGTGCGTTTTAAACTCGTTTGGAATGTCAAGAAAGGAGTAAGATGGAGGTGCAATTGGCTGCATGGAACCGAATGGAAAGATAGTTTCGTTAAAGGTGACATGGCGGGATATGATAATCTTTTTGGATTCTAAGTCTAGACATCGATATCCACGATGGTTAGATGGATAACCAAGAAAGATACAAGGGGTGGAACATTTTGATAGTTTATGGGGTGTGTCTGGAGATGTGGGTAGTATAGACATCCGAAAACACAAAGCTGAGTGAATTTAGGGTTTTTGTTAAAGAGACGGGTGAAAGATATGTCGTTTGAGATAGATGTGGAAGGTAATATGTTGAGAAGGTGAGTGGCCATGTGAAGTGCTTCCACCCAATATTCAGGAGGAAGACGAGCATGAAATAATAGAGAGCGGATGTTGTTATTGATGGTACGGATCATTCGTTCAGACATACCATTTTGCTGAGATGTATGCGGACAAGAGAATCGAAATTCAATGTCGTTGGTAGCAAAGAAATCATGGAAGAGGGTGTTATCGTACTCGCCCCCGTTATCACATTATAAAGCTTTGATAGTAGTATTAAAGTGGTTTTTAACATATGCATGAAAGTGGACAAATTTAGAGTAAACATCCGACTTTTTACGAAGAGGATAAACCCATAAAAAATGTGTATGATGATCGAGTAACAACATATAGTATTTAAAACCTCCTACGCTGTTAATGGGCAATGTCCATTAATCCGAATGCAATATCTCAAATGGTTTGGAAACAATAGTACTAGAATGATAAAACGGTAACTTAACATGTTTACCAAGTTGACATGCATGGCATAAAGTATTATTCGGAGTTTTATTACAATTAAAGAAAGCATGAGAAACTAAAATACGTAAAATATGATCTCCAGGATGTCCCAGCCTAGTATGCCAAAGAGGTTGACTGGTGGAGAGAAGAGCGGTCTTGGTGAGTCTGGAGGATGTGACAAGATAAAGGTCTCCGTCACTGTCACATCGAAGGAGGGTGTGTCTGTCCGGGCATCCTTCACAGAAAAACCAAAATCATCAAATTCAATGGTAGTTTTATTATCTTTATTGAACTGTTTGACTGAAATAAGGTTTTTGACAATATTAGGTGTGACCAGGATATTATTTAAGTGGAGCGGGCGGTATGGGTTGGGTAACGTGGCATTATTAGAAGTGAGAACCAGTATGGTGGAACCGTCACCTACAATGACTGATGAAATAATATTTTTATTAAAAATGGTATTGAGTCTACCTGAGTCCTAGACTAAGTGAGAATGGCCCCGGTATACATGTACCATCTATCATCACCGGGATCCTGGAGAGTGCATGCACTAAAGGCCTGAGGAAGAGTACTCGCGTAACTATTGTTATGCTGAGGGAACCAAGTCCAAGGTGGCCCAATATTCATATCAGTCCCGATCTGAAAAGCCTACAGAAAAGGTGACTGTGGGCCAGCCCAAGAATTTCAGGACTGTTGGGCTGTGAGTTATGTCCTGGGTTATTAGGCCGAGTGTTGTAGCTTGATCCGGTGTTACTGTTGGGATAAGGCTGCATCATCCAGTAAGAGGGGGTGCATTCCAGGTTGTCAGGCCCATGGTGGGCAGACCCAATTAAGGTTACCTTGAGTCCAATATGCTGGTGATCCACGAATATGTCCACTTTGACCATGTCTATTATTTATCCAGTTACCACTCGATCCAGTATGCTTTCCTCCTCCACTATTACTGCCACGATTATTCCCAATTTGTTTACCATTATTCCGGTGGTTCTTACTGAAATGTCCCGTTCTTATTGATTAAAAACGTTCCATATTAATTGATTTCGTTGCGAGGTTTTGACCTCTATATGAGACGTTTTTCAAAGACTGCATTCATTTTTAAAACAAACCATAACCTTTATTTCATAAATAAAGGTTTAAAAAGCTTTACGTAGATTATCAAATAATGATAATCTAAAATATCCTGTTTACACACGACCATTACATAATGGTTTACAATACAAATATGTTACAACAAAATAAGTTTCTTGAATGCAGTTTTTACACAATATCATACAAGCATGGACTCCAAATCTCGTCCTTATTTAAGTATGCGACAGCGGAAGCTCTTAATAATCACCTGAGAATAAACATGCTTAAAACGTCAACAAAAAATGTTGGTGAGTTATAGGTTTAACCTATATATATCAAATCATAATAATAGACCACAAGATTTCATATTTCAATACACATCCCATACATAGAGATAAAAATCATTCATATGTTGAACACCTGGTAACCGACATTAACAAGATGCATATATAAGAATATCCCCATCATTCCGGGACACCCTTCGGATATGATATAAATTTCAAAGTACTAAAGCATCCGGTACTTTGGATGGGATTTGTTAGGCCCAATAGATCTATCTTTAGGATTCGCGTCAATTAGGGTGTCTGTTCCCTAATTCTTAGATTACCAGACTTAATAAAAAGGGGCATATTCGATTTCGATAATTCAACCATAGAATGTAGTTTCACGTACTTGTGTCTATTTTGTAAATCATTTATAAAACCTGCATGTATTCTCATCCCAAAAATATTAGATTTTAAAAGTGGGACTATAACTCACTTTCACAGATTTTTACTTCGTCGAGAAGTAAGACTTGGCCACTGTTGATTCACGAACCTATAACAATATATACATATATATTAAAGTATGTTCAAAATATATTTACAACACTTTTAATATATTTTGATGTTTTAAGTTTATTAAGTCAGCTGTCCTCGTTAGTAACCTACAACTAGTTGTCCACAGTTAGATGTACAGAAATAAATCGATAATTATTATCTTGAATCAATCCACGACCCAGTGTATACGTATCTCAGTATTGATCACAACTCAAACTATATATATTTTGGAATCAACCTCAACCCTGTATAGCTAACTCCAACATTCACATATAGAGTGTCTATGGTTGTTCCGAAATATATATAGATGTGTCGACATGATAGGTCGAAACATTGTATACGTGTCTATGGTATCTCAAGATTACATAATATACAATACAAGTTGATTAAGTTATGGTTGGAATAGATTTGTTACCAATTTTCACGTAGCTAAAATGAGAAAAATTATCCAATCTTGTTTTACCCATAACTTCTTCATTTTAAATCCGTTTTGAGTGAATCAAATTGCTATGGTTTCATATTGAACTCTATTTTATGAATCTAAACAGAAAAAGTATAGGTTTATAGTCGGAAAAATAAGTTACAAGTCGTTTTTGTAAAGGTAGTCATTTCAGTCGAAAGAACGACGTCTAGATGACCATTTTAGAAAACATACTTCCACATTGAGTTTAACCATAATTTTTGGATATAGTTTCATGTTCATAATAAAAATAATTTTCTCAGAATAACAACTTTTAAATCAAAGTTTATCATAGTTTTTAATTAACTAACCCAAAACAGCCTGCGGTGTTACTACGACGGCGTAAATCCGGTTTTACGGTGTTTTTCGTGTTTCCAGGTTTTAAATCATTAAGTTAGCATATCATATAGATATATAACATGTGTTTAGTTAATTTTAAAAGTCAAGTTAGAAGGATTAACTTTTGTTTGCGAACAAGTTTAGAATTAACTAATCTATGTTCTAGTGATTACGAGTTTAAACCTTCGAATAAGATAGTTTTATATATATGAATCGAATGATGTTATGAACATCATTACTACCTCAAGTTTAGTAGGTAAACCTACTGGAAGTGACAAGAAATGATCTAGCTTCAAAGGATCTTGGATGGCTTGAAAGTTCTTGAAGTAGGATCATGACACAAAAACAAGTTCAAGTAAGATTTTTACTCGAATTAAGATAGTTTATAGTTATAGAAATTGAATCAAAGTTTGAATATGAATATTACCTTGAATAAGAAAGATAACCTACTATATATAACAAAGGTTTCTTGCTCTTAGATGATTACTTGGAATGGATTAGAAAGCTTGGAAGTAAATTAGTAAACTTGAATGGATTTTTGAAGTGTTCTTGAAGTGTTCTTCCTATGATGATTATAGCTTGATTCTTGAAGTGATTTTTGATGAAGATGATGATTAACTACTGGAAAAATACGTTCATAATAGTGTGTGTGTGTGTGTGTGTGTTGAGAGAGAATTAGAAAGAGAATTGGAAGTGAAATGGAGTGAATGATGAGTGGTAATTGGTGAGTGGTGAGTGGGGTTAAAAGGAGTTCTAGTTAGTTGACTAGCTCATGGTAGAAGTTAAAATTGATTAATCATACATGACATAATCAAGAGTGGAATCCCATGCTAGTTCCTATTGGTATATACCCATAGTAAGTACGTTTTGAAGCTGTGTATAATACGGGTAAGAATACGACTAGAATTCTTGATGAAAGAAAAGAATGGGAAAGTAACTGTAACCATTTTCATTAAGTATGAGTGTTTTGATATATGTCTTGAAGTCTTCCAAAAGTATTTTAATACATCTAAATACACTACATGTATATACATTTTAATTGAGTCGTTAAGTCATCGTTAGTCGTTACATGTAAGTGTTGTTTTGAAACCTTTAAGTTAACGATCTCAATTAATGTTTTTAACCTATTGTTTATTATATCTAATGAGATGTTAAATTATTATATTATCATGATATTATGATATATTAATATATCTTAATATGATATATATACATTTAAATGTCGTTACAACGATAATCGTTACATATATGTCTCGTTTCGAAATCCTTAAGTTAGTAGTCTTGTTTATATGTATATAACTCATTGTTAATATAATTATGGAGATACTTACTTATCATAATCTCATGTTAACCATATGTATATCCATATATATATCGTCATGTCGTTTTTACAAGTTTTAACGTTCGTGAATCGCCGGTCAACTTGGGTGGTCAATTGTCTATATGAAACATATTTCAATTAATCAAGTCTTAACAAGTTTTATTGCTTAACATGTTGGAAACATGTAATCATGTAAATATGAATCTCAATTAATATATATAAACATGGAAAAGTTCGGGTCACTACAGTACCTACCCGTTAAATAAATTTCGTCCCGAAATTTTAAGCTGTTGAAGGTGTTGACGAATGTTCTGGAAATAGATGCGGGTATTTCTTCTTCATCTGATCTTCACGCTCCCAGGTGAACTCGGGTCCTCTACGAGCATTCCATCGAACCTAAACAATTGGTATCTTGTTTTGCTTAAGTCTTTTAACCTCACGATCCATTATTTCGACGGGTTCTTCGATGAATTGGAGTTTTTCGTTGATTTGGATTTCATCTAACGGAATAGTGAGATCTTCTTTAGCAAAACATTTCTTCAAATTTGAGACGTGGAAAGTGTTATGTACAGCCGCGAGTTGTTGAGGTAACTCAAGTCGGTAAGCTACTGGTCCGACACGATCAATAATCTTGAATGGTCCAATATACCTTGGATTTAATTTCCCTCGTTTACCAAATCGAACAACGCCTTTCCAAAGTGCAACTTTAAGCATGACCATCTCTACAATTTCAAATTCTATATCTTTTCTTTTAATGTCAGCGTAGCTCTTTTGTCGACTTTGGGCGGTTTTCAACCGTTGTTGAATTTGGATGATCTTCTCGGTAGTTTCTTGTATAATCTCCGGACCCGTAATCTGTCTATCCCCCACTTCACTCCAACAAATCGGAGACCTGCACTTTCTACCATAAAGTGCTTCAAACGGCGCCATCTCAATGATTGAATGGTAGCTGTTGTTGTAGGAAAATTCTGCTAACGGTAGATATCGATCCCAACTGTTTCCGAAATCAATAACACATGCTCGTAGCATGTCTTCAAGCGTTTGTATTGTCCTTTCGCTCTGTCCATCAGTTTGTGGATGATAGGCAGTACTCATGTCTAGACGAGTTCCTAATGCTTGCTGTAATGTCTGCCAGAATCTTGAAATAAATCTGCCATCCCTATCAGAGATAATAGAGATTGGTATTCCATGTCTGGAGACGACTTCCTTCAAATACAGTCGTGCTAACTTCTCCATCTTGTCATCCTCTCTTATTGGTAGGAAGTGTGCTGATTTGGTGAGACGATCAACTATTACCCAAATAGTATCAAAACCACTTGCAGTCCTTGGCAATTTAGTGATGAAATCCATGGTAATGTTTTCCCATTTCCATTCTGGGATTTCGGGTTGTTGAAGTAGACCTGATGGTTTCTGATGCTCAGCTTTGACCTTAGAACACGTCAAACATTCTCCTACGTATTTAGCAACATCGGCTTTCATACCCGGCCACCAAAAATGTTTCTTGAGATCCTTGTACATCTTCCCCGTTCCAGGATGTATTGAGTATCTGGTTTTATGAGCTTCTCTAAGTACCATTTCTCTCATATCTCCAAATTTTGGTACCCAAATCCTTTCAGCCCTATACCGGGTTCCGTCTTCCCGAATATTAAGATGCTGCTCCGATCCTTTGGGTATTTCATCCTTTAAATTTCCTTCTTTTAAAACTCCTTGTTGCGCCTCCTTTATTTGAGTAGTAAGGTTATTATGAATCATTATATTCATAGATTTTACTCGAATGGGTTCTCTGTCCTTCCTGCTCAAGGCATCGGCTACCACATTTGCCTTCCCCGGGTGGTAACGAATCTCAAAGTCGTAATCATTCAACAATTCAATCCACCTACGCTGCCTCATATTCAGTTGTTTCTGATTAAATATGTGTTGAAGACTTTTGTGGTCGGTATATATAATACTTTTGACCCCATATAAGTAGTGCCTCCAAGTCTTTAATGCAAAAACAACCGCGCCTAATTCCAAATCATGCGTCGTATAATTTTGCTCTCGAATCTTCAATTGTCTAGACGCATAAGCAATCACCTTCGTTCGTTGCATTAATACACAACCGAGACCTTGCTTTGATGCGACACAATAAATCACAAAATCATCATTCCCTTCAGGCAATGACAATATAGGTGCCGTAGTTAGCTTTTTCTTCAATAACTGAAACGCTTTCTCTTGTTCATCCTTCCATTCAAATTTCTTCCCTTTATGCGTTAATGCAGTCAAGGGTTTTGCTATTCTGGAAAAGTCTTGGATGAACCTTCTGTAGTAACCAGCTAGTCCTAAAAACTGGCTTATGTGTTTCGGAGTTTTCGGGGTTTCCCACTTTTCAACAGTTTCTATCTTTGCCGGATCCACCTTAATACCTCCTTTGTTCACTATGTGACCGAGGAATTGAACTTCTTCCAACCAAAATGCACACTTTGAAAACTTAGCGTACAATTCTTCCTTCCTCAATACTTCTAACACTTTTCTCAAATGTTCACCGTGTTCTTGGTCATTCTTTGAGTAAATAAGTATGTCATCAATGAAAACAATGACAAACTTGTCAAGGTATGGTCCACACACTCGGTTCATAAGGTCCATGAACACAGCTGGTGCATTAGTTAAACCAAACGGCATGACCATAAACTCGTAATGACCGTAACATGTTCTGAAAGCAGTCTTTGGAATATCATCTTCCTTCACCCGCATTTGATGATACCCGGAACGTAAGTCAATCTTTGAATAAACAGACGAGCCTTGTAGTTGATCAAATAAGTCGCCGATTCTCGGTAGTGGGTAGCGGTTCTTGATGGTAAGTTTGTTCAACTCTCGGTAGTCGATACACAACCTGAATGTACCATCTTTCTTCTTGACAAACAAAACAGGAGCTCCCCACGGTGATGTGCTTGGTCGAATGAAACCACGCTCTAAAAGTTCTTGTAATTGGCTTTGCAGTTCTTTCATCTCGCTGGGTGCGAGTCTGTAAGGAGCACGAGCTATTGGTGCAGCTCCCGGTACAAGATCTATTTGAAATTCAACGGATCGATGTGGGGGTAATCCCGGTAATTCTTTCGGAAATACATCGGGAAATTCTTTTGCGACGGGAACATCATTGATGCTCTTTTCTTCAGTTTGTACTTTCTCGACGTGTGCTAGAACAGCATAGCAACCTTTTCTTATTAGTTTTTGTGACTTCAAATTACTAATAAGATGTAGCTTCGTGTTGCCCTTTTCTCCGTACACCATTAAGGGTTTTCCTTTTTCTCGTATAATGCGAATTGCATTTTTGTAACAAACGATCTCTGCTTTCACTTCTTTCAACCAGTCCATACCGATTATCACATCAAAACTCCCTAACTCTACTGGTATCAAATCAATCTTAAATGTTTCGCTAACCAGTTTAATTTCTCGATTCCGACATATATTATCTGCTGAAATTAATTTACCATTTGCTAATTCGAGTAAAAATTTACTATCCAAAGACGTCAATGGACAACTTAATTTAGCACAAAAATCTCTACTCATATAGCTTCTATCCGCACCCGAATCAAATAAAACGTAAGCAGATTTATTGTCAATAAGAAACGTACCCGTAACAAGCTCCGGGTCTTCCTGTGCCTCTGCCGCATTAATATTGAAAACTCTTCCGTGGCCTTGTCCATTCGTGTTCTCCTGGTTCGGGCAATTTCTAATAATGTGGCCCGGTTTTCCACATTTATAACAAACTACATTGGCATAACTTGCTCCGACACTACTTGCTCCGCCATTACTCGTTCCGACACCATTTGTTCCTTTCGTTCTATTAACCCCTGGTCCGTAGACCTCACACTTCGCCGCGCTATGACCATTTCTTTTACACTTGTTGCAAAATTTGGTGCAGAACCCCGAGTGATACTTTTCACACCTTTGGCATAGCTGCTTCTGATTGTTGTTGTTGTTGCGGTTATTATTGTTGTTGGGATGATTGTTGTTGTTGTTGTTGTTGTTGTTGTTGTTGGGCCGTTTGTTGTAGTTGCGATTGATGTTGCGATTGTTGGGATAATTGTTGCGATTATTTTTGTAATTGCTGTTGTTGTTGTATTGGTGATTCTTATCACCGTTTTCCTCCCACTTTCTTTTGACTTGCTTCACATTGGCCTCTTCAGCAGTCTGTTCTTTAATTCTTTCTTCAATCTGGTTCACTAGTTTGTGAGCCATTCTACATGCCTGTTGTATGGAGGCGGGCTCGTGTGAACTTATATCTTCTTGGATTCTTTCCGGTAATCCTTTCAAAAACGCGTCGATCTTCTCTTCCTCATCTTCGAATGCTCCCGGACACAATAGGCACAATTCTGTGAATCGTCTTTCGTACGTGGTAATATCAAATCCTTGGGTTCGTAACCCTCTAAGTTCTGTCTTGAGATTATTGACCTCAGTTCTGGGACGGTACTTCTCGTTCATCAAGTGCTTGAATGCTGACCACGGTAGTGCGTACGCATCGTCTTGTCCCACTTGCTCTAGATAGGTATTCCACCATGTTAACGCAGAACCTGTGAAGGTATGCGTAGCGTACTTCACTTTGTCCTCTTCAGTACACTTACTTATGGCAAACACCGATTCGACCTTCTCGGTCCACCGTTTCAATCCGATCGGTCCTTCAGTTCCATCAAATTCCAAAGGTTTGCAGGCAGTGAATTCTTTGTAGGTGCATCCTACACGATTTCCTGTACTGCTAGATCCAAGGTTATTGTTGGTATGTAGCGCAGCCTGTACTGCGGCTATGTTTGAAGCTAGAAAAGTACGGAATTCCTCTTCATTCATATTCACGGTGTGTCGAGTAGTCGGTGCCATTTCCTTCAAAATAGTCAAATGGAACAAGTTAATCATACAGAATATTAAGAGTAGTTAATAGTATTTCGTAGCATAATATGAACTCATTTATAAAAGCTTTTTCTTCATATTAGCGTTTTATAAGTTTAAATTCGGGTAGTACCTACCCGTTAAGTTCATACTTAGTAGCTAATATACAATTCAACTACTACAATTCTATATGAAAAACTGATTATAATAATATTTCGCTTTCAAACTTTTATACAATATTTTACAAACTTACAATACCGCTTATTTTACATAAAGCATGAAATATAGCACACAATAACTTTGATACAAGATAGTTGTGAAGATAATTCTAACTAGTACACAAGTCGTTCAGCAAAGGCAATAAAGACACGTAATTCATACATCCAGAAACAAGTCATGCATTCTGGTTTTACTAGGACTACTTCCCATCCTTGGTCTTGTGGAACATAACCGTTATGGCCGTTGATAAGACAGCGTGTTGTAACGTCGTCAAAGGGACGAGGGTTACGTAATGTCCAACAGTCCCGTAACAATCTAAAAACCTCATTTCTTACCCCAATTACCGTCTTCGTCACTTGTGGGAACGTTTTGTTTAATAGTTGTAGGCCGATGTTCTTGTTCTCACTTTGGTGAGAAGCGAACATTACTAATTCGTAAGCATAACATGCTTCTTTATGTTGCATGTTAGTCGCTTTTTCTAAATCACGAAGTCCAATATTCGGATATATTGAGTCAAAATAATTTCTTAACCCATTGCGTAAAATAGCATTTGGGTTCCCCGCAATATATGCGTCAAAGTAAACACATCGTAACTTATGGATTTCCCAATGTGATATCCCCCATCTTTCGAACGAAAGCCTTTTATAAACCAAGGCATTCTTGGAACGTTCTTCGAATGTCTTACAAAGTGATCTCGCCTTAAATAGTTGTGCCGAAGAATTCTGACCGACTCTAGACAAGATTTCATCAATCATGTCTCCGGGTAGGTCTCTTAAAATATTGGGTTGTCTATCCATTTTGTGTTTTTATACTGTAAAATAGACAAGAGTTAGATTCATAAAAAAAATACTTATTAATACAAGCAATTTTTACATATATCATAAAGCATAAGCACACTATATTACATATATTACACCACACGAATACAACTATCTTATTCCGACTCGCTTGTTTCTTCTTCTTCGGTTTTGGTTCGTTTTTCCAAGTTTCTAGGGATATATGATGTTCCCCTAATACGAGCCGTCGTTATCCACATTGGTTTAGAAAAACCTGGTGGTTTAGAGGTTCCCGGGTCATTATTACAACTTAAGGACTTCGGGGGTTGACGATACATATAAAGTTCATCGGGGTTGGAATTAGATTTCTCTATTTTTATGCCCTTTACCTTATTATTTTCTTTTGCCTTTTTAAATTCAATTGGGGTAATTTCTATAACATCATCGGAATTCTCGTCGGAATCCGATTCATCGGAGAATTGGTAATCCTCCCAATATTTTGCTTCCTTGGCGGAAACACCATTGACCATAATTAACCTTGGTCGGTTGGTTGAGGATTTTCTTTTACTTAACCGTTTTATTATTTCCCCCACCGGTTCTATTTCTTCATCCGGTTCCGATTCTTCTTCCGGTTCCGACTCTTCTTCCGGTTCCTCTTCGGGAACTTGTGAATCAGTCCACGAATCATTCCAATTTACATTTGACTCTTCATTATTATTAGGTGAGTCAATGAGACTTGTTCTAGAGGTAGACATCTATCACATAATATCAAACGCGTTAAGAGATTAATATATCACATAATATTCACATGTTAAAAATATATAGTTTCCAACAAAATTTGTTAAGCAATCATTTTTCAAGTAAACACGGTCGAAGTCCAGACTCACTAATGCATCCTAACAAACTCGATAAGACACACTAATGTAAAATTCTAGTTCTCTAAGACCAACGCTCGGATACCAACTGAAATGTCCCGTTCTTATTGATTAAAAACGTTCCATATTAATTGATTTCGTTGCGAGGTTTTGACCTCTATATGAGACGTTTTTCAAAGACTGCATTCATTTTTAAAACAAACCATAACCTTTATTTCATAAATAAAGGTTTAAAAAGCTTTACGTAGATTATCAAATAATGATAATCTAAAATATCCTGTTTACACACGACCATTACATAATGGTTTACAATACAAATATGTTACAACAAAATAAGTTTCTTGAATGCAGTTTTTACACAATATCATACAAGCATGGACTCCAAATCTCGTCCTTATTTAAGTATGCGACAGCGGAAGCTCTTAATAATCACCTGAGAATAAACATGCTTAAAACGTCAACAAAAAATGTTGGTGAGTTATAGGTTTAACCTATATATATCAAATCATAATAATAGACCACAAGATTTCATATTTCAATACACATCCCATACATAGAGATAAAAATCATTCATATGGTGAACACCTGGTAACCGACATTAACAAGATGCATATATAAGAATATCCCCATCATTCCGGGACACCCTTCGGATATGATATAAATTTCGAAGTACTAAAGCATCCGGTACTTTGGATGGGGTTTGTTAGGCCCAATAGATCTATCTTTAGGATTCGCGTCAATTAGGGTGTCTGTTCCCTAATTCTTAGATTACCAGACTTAATAAAAAGGGGCATATTCGATTTCGATAATTCAACCATAGAATGTAGTTTCGCGTACTTGTGTCTATTTTGTAAATCATTTATAAAACCTGCATGTATTCTCATCCCAAAAATATTAGATTTTAAAAGTGGGACTATAACTCACTTTCACAGATTTTTACTTCGTCGAGAAGTAAGACTTGTCCACTGTTGATTCACGAACCTATAAAAATATATACATATATATTAAAGTATGTTCAAAATATATTTACAACACTTTTAATATATTTTGATGTTTTAAGTTTATTAAGTCAGCTGTCCTCGTTAGTAACCTACAACTAGTTGTCCACAGTTAGATGTACAGAAATAAATCGATAATTATTATCTTGAATCAATCCACGACCCAGTGTATACGTATCTCAGTATTGATCACAACTCAAACTATATATATTTTGGAATCAACCTCAACCCTGTATAGCTAACTCCAACATTCACATATAGAGTGTCTATGGTTGTTCCGAAATATATATAGATGTGTCGACATGATAGGTCGAAACATTGTATACGTGTCTATGGTATCTCAAGATTACATAATATACAATACAAGTTGATTAAGTTATGGTTGGAATAGATTTGTTACCAATTTTCACGTAGCTAAAATGAGAAAAATTATCCAATCTTGTTTTACCCATAACTTCTTCATTTTAAATCCGTTTTGAGTGAATCAAATTGCTATGGTTTCATATTGAACTCTATTTTATGAATCTAAACAGAAAAAGTATAGGTTTATAGTCAGAAAAATAAGTTACAAGTCGTTTTTGTAAAGGTAGTCATTTCAGTCGAAAGAACGACGTCTAGATGACCATTTTAGAAAACATACTTCCACTTTGAGTTTAACCATAATTTTTGGATATAGTTTCATGTTCATAATAAAAATCATTTTCTCAGAATAACAACTTTTAAATCAAAGTTTATCATAGTTTTTAATTAACTAACCCAAAACAGCCCGCGGTGTTACTACGACGGCGTAAATCCGGTTTTACGGTGTTTTTCGTGTTTCCAGGTTTTAAATCATTAAGTTAGCATATCATATAGATATAGAACATGTGTTTAGTTAATTTTAAAAGTCAAGTTAGAAGGATTAACTTTTGTTTGCGAACAAGTTTAGAATTAACTAAACTATGTTCTAGTGATTACGAGTTTAAACCTTCGAATAAGATAGTTTTATATATATGAATCGAATGATGTTATGAACATCATTACTACCTCAAGTTTAGTAGGTAAACCTATTGGAAGTGACAAGAAATGATCTAGCTTCAAAGGATCTTGGATGGCTTGAAAGTTCTTGAAGTAGGATCATGACACAAAAACAAGTTCAAGTAAGATTTTTACTCGAATTAAGATAGTTTATAGTTATAGAAATTGAATCAAAGTTTGAATATGAATATTACCTTGAATAAGAAAGATAACCTACTGTATATAACAAAGGTTTCTTGCTCTTAGATGATTACTTGGAATGGATTAGAAAGCTTGGAAGTAAATTAGTAAACTTGAAGGGATTTTTGAAGTGTTCTTGAAGTGTTCTTCCTATGATGATTATAGATTGATTCTTGAAGTGATTTTTGATGAAGATGATGATTAAATACTGGAAAAATACGTTCATAATAGTGTGTGTGTGTGTGTGTGTTGAGAGAGAATTAGAAAGAGAATTGGAAGTGAAATGGAGTGAATGATGAGTGGTAATTGGTGAGTGGTGAGTGGGGTTAAAAGGAGTTCTAGTTAGTTGACTAGCTCATGGTAGAAGTTAAAATTGATTAGTCATACATGACATAATCAAGAGTGGAATCCCATGCTAGTTCCTATTGGTATATACCTATAGTAAGTACGTTTTGAAGCTGTGTATAATACGGGTAAGAATACGACTAGAATTCTTGATGAAAGAAAAGAATGGGAAAGTAACTGTAACCATTTTCATTAAGTATGAGTGTTTTGATATATGTCTTGAAATCTTCCAAAAGTATTTTAATAAATCTAAATACACTACATGTATATACATTTTAACTGAGTCGTTAAGTCATCGTTAGTCGTTACATGTAAGTGTTGTTTTGAAACCTTTAAGTTAACGATCTCAATTAATGTTGTTAACCCATTGTTTATTATATCTAATGAGATGTTAAATTATTATATTATCATGATATTATGATATATTAATATATCTTAATATGATATATATACATTTAAATATCGTTACAACGATAATCGTTACATATATGTCTCGTTTCGAAATCCTTAAGTTAGTAGTCTTGTTTATATGTATATAACTCATTGTTAATATACTTATGGAGATACTTACTTATCATAATCTCATGTTAACCATATGTATATCCATATATATATCGTCATGTCATTTTTACAAGTTTTAACGTTCGTGAATCGCCGGTCAACTTGGGTGGTCAATTGTCTATATGAAACATATTTCAATTAATCAAGTCTTAACAAGTTTGATTGCTTAACATGTTGGAAACATTTAATCATGTAAATATAAATCTCAATTAATATATATAAACATGGAAAAGTTCGGGTCACTACACTTACCTCCACCATTGCTGCCACGATTTCCGTCAGTATAAAGGATGGTGTGGCTCGAGCTATTATCCTGTGTAATAGGATAGGAGGTTGTCGCCGATCGAGCCTCTAAAAAGGTAGGGAAAGGGACTTTATAGGTGATGATCTCGACCATGTTATCATACTTCTCGGGTAACACATTGAGCATATAAGTAACAAGATTTTTATCAGAGACCGAAGAATCAATATTTTCAAGGAGATCCGAAATTGTTTGTATACGTCGGCAATATTCAGTGATTGAAGAATCACCAAGAGTAATTGTACGTAGTTCATTTTCCAATTCCATTTCACGATTGTCTTTGTTGTTGCGAAAAAGTTGCTCGATGTGATCCCATAGTTGGTGTGCAGTGTACTTCCTTTTAACCACAGATTGAAGTGGTTTCGAAAGAGTTCTGTATATCCAAAGTTTGATGAGAGAATCTGTTATCTTCCACTCCTTGTCGTTATCGGATGATGCAACGAAGGTGCCATCGAGATGGCCGATCAAGTCAAAGGACATGCAGTGGGTTTCAAACAATTCGCGCCATGAATCGTAATTTAATTCTTCAAGATCGAGGTTGAGAGGGGACGAAGGTGCGTATATTAGCAACTCCAAAATTGTTGGAGGTATTGAGTTAAGTATCTTTGGCCATTAAATTAGTAATGAAGCAAAAAGAAGAATATAGAGATGATGATTTTCGGCTATGGTGAACAACCGAACGGAGAAGATGAGGAAAAAAAAAAGGCAAGATCGTGTTTTGCGGAGAGAAATAGGAGAAGATTTTGTTAGGCTCTTGATACCAGATTATTGTGAGATAATTTCTCAATCAGTTGATGCTCATTTACATACACCGTATCACTATAGATATTACAAGATGTAGGGTATACAAGAATACAACATGGGCTTGGAATACAAGGAGATACGGGCAAGCCCAATACATACAATATGTACACTAATACTGAATGTATGGAATTAGAGAGTATGATATTGAATGTATGCTTGTTGGCGATTTCCTGAAGGTAGTGGAAGGATTCCCTACTTTACGCCACCAAGATACAAAGGTAAGTCATTGCGAGTTGTGTGTGTGTCGTGATACGACTTGAGAGTGAATGCCTTATCCAAAGGTTATGTTCTCCCTTTATAGGGCCACTCCATAGCTTCTTCCCCAGTTTCCTAGGTGAGGATCAGTCTCCAAGGCAATCTTTAACAAGACAAAGTGGACTTTCCTTTCGGTGACTATAGTTTCTGTTGTGGAAGAAAGCATGTCCTTTCCATTCCTCTTTGGTCGTTTGGACGTTAGTAGAAGTAAGCAGGTCAACCCACTTACTTCTCCTCTTCAGCATATGTGATCTTGTGACTCTAGCATAAGTCTTTATCCATTGGTAACCGTGATACCTTCGTGACCCGATGTCTTCGGTATCATAGCTTCGTTTAACAGATATGGCACTTTGCTAAGTCAGAGTACCAAGACTATGTTTTTGGAGTATTCCCTTTTTATCTTTTGGGCACTAGTGTTCGAATTTGAAGGTATCCCGCATTTGGTTTATCTTTGTGATATGTAATCTCGTGACCAATCCCTATGTCATCAACCCTTGGTTATCGCGATACCTTCGTGATTTTAGCTTCGGCTATTTGCTGAGTGAGAGGGTACACTATCACTAATAGTTACCCCCTTCATGAAACTATTACGAACCCCATCTTGAAGAGCCAAATGAAGACCCTCTATAACGATAATGAAAAGGAAGGGTGAGATCGGATCTCCTGCCGCAAACCACATTTGAGGGAGAACTCGGAAGTAGGACTGTCGTTAAGAAGAACTGATGTTCATGCATATGATAAATAAGCCGATATCCATTGTCGCCAAGTAGAGCCAAAGCCGAGTTAGGATAGCATGAAATCCAAATACCGCCAACTAACTGAGGCTAAGGCTTTTTCATAGTCCACTTTAAAGATGAGCAGTTTTTTTCCGCTTTTTGAACCACTCCATGATTACGCTAAGCATTAGAGGACCATCGAGAATTTGACGACCCCGGATGAAAGCGGTTTGTTCCGAACTGACGACCTTGTCAATCACACATGAAACTTCTGCTGGTAAGGATCTTGGCAACTATAGAAAAAACATAATTGTGTTTGCCTTTCGAAAAAATAAAAAATTATTGATTATATGTTCTTTTTTTCTTCTTTTCTTTATAATATACAGTACTATATATTATTATAATTATATATTATATATACTCCATTATAATAAGCGTCCACAATTGGTTGTTGTCATCTAGATTGAATAAAGAATGAAGAGTTTAGCAGTTCGTTGGAAATCAAGGTGAAGTGTTACGAAAATGAAAACTTAAAATCACATGAATTTGATTGTACGTGATCAGAAGGCGACAGCAGATGTACCAAAATATCCACATACAACTTTACAACAATTTAACAAAGGATTTATTGATCTTGGAAAGAAACTCATTACAATATTAGAACAACTACAATGCTTACACCTTGGGTTTTTCATAGAAAAGAATTTGTTTTGCAGGCTTAAAGAGGTACTTTGAACCATACGTTGAGCGAGTTGCATCGACCAACAAATGATATTGTAATATGACATATAGTAGGACCGGCAAGATAGCAAAAGTACCGATAAGGATAGGTATCCATTTCATGTGTTTATGGTATAGGACAAAGAAACTGAGACTGAAAGCGACCATCATTGTTGTTATAGAGAGGAAAAGAGTTACTAGACCTAACATCAGCTTATTGGGTAGTGATTCCTCAAAATCACGTTCAGCATAACGAGATGTGAGGATAGATAAGAATGTGAGTATTGAAGCCGATGATAAGAATAGAGATATTGCATCCGCCACAACAAATACCTTAAAGGTTAGCTGCCAATAGAAGATGGGGAAACCATAATTTTGGTCGTATCCGCCGGGAACTGTAAAAGCCGCTGCAAAAACTATTGTGGCAATAAGTGCCGCAACAACCATACATTGGTTTGCCGTTCCTTTCATCCACTTCTCACCAGCTGTTATAAGATGTTTGTGTTCCTCGGTGAATAACTCACGTGGTGTTAGACCATCTTTGTTCCTACGTTCTCTCAAATGAGGAGGGATCATAGACTCTACTTCCTACAACACAAAAAGTAGGAAAAGTAACAAACCACTAGTAGTAGTAACCCAAAATACTTTATCATCATGAATCAAAAGGAAGCAATTCATAATTTGGAAAAGTATTTTTGTACTACCTTGAACCATAATAGTTCACGTTGCATTTGTAAAGCAGCTCCCGATACATTTTCAAGTCGTTTCTTTTTAGTTATTTTTCCAGCTAAATGCAACATATTGTTGCCTTCTTCATCACTTAGAGGAGTTACTAGATCTTTCATTGAGCCTATCTCATACAATAGGTTGTAGATACCTTTACGACGATACTTGACAGCAACATGAAATATACTTAACAAATTATCATTTACTTTCCATATGAGATCAGGATACTGACGAATGAGCTCGACTACAAATTCAGTGTTGCCCATTTCCGCTGCGACAAACAATATTCGAGAAGAGTGTGTTTCGTTTGCACGTCCTCTGATTATATTCTCGGCTTTATCATGCATCTTATCAATATGATTTAAAAAGATTCTTTGCAGTCGCAGGGCTAGAATTCTATCCTCATCACCAGAAACTGGCGGCCATTTGATGATGTTTTTGGTTTCGACATTCATGGTCACAATATGTTTAGAAATTAGTTTTTGTAGTTGCAGAGCTTGATCTACCTTTCCAAAAGCTGACACAGTGTCTTGGTTAACAGAATCTGGACATCCTCTGATTATGTTCTGGGTTCCAACATGTATGTTCACAAGATGATCATAAATGAGTTCTTGTAGTTGTAGAGCTAAATATACTTTTTTTGCAGAAGCCGATTCAGTGTCTTGACTGGTCAAATCTGGTGGGTCTCTGAGTATGTTTTGAGTTTCAATGTGCATTTTGTGATGATGTTCAGAAATGAGTTTTCGTAGTTGAAGAGCTTGAACGACCTTTCCAGACGCTGCTGGTGTGTCGTCTTGCTTAATCATATCAACCGGCCCTCTGATTATTTTATCAATTTCACTCTTAGGTTTCTTTGCGATGTCTTTCCAAACAATTCTTAGTAACTGCAATGCCTCGCTATCCTTTTCAGGTGGTCCCACCATAACACCAATGACTGAAAAAACTGAAAGTAACAACCAGAAAAGAAGCCATGTTGATGACACCATATATTTATAAGTGCAAAATGATGAATGATGTTAGTAACTATTAGACTATTGTATTAGAATTTAGAATGTCTATAGTTAGGTACTATGGCCGAATCCAATTGTATAGATGGGCTTGGATCCATTAGGGTAAATTAGGTTTGAATATGTTACTTTGTACTCTATATATATTGTATCTATAATAAACAATGACCTACGGGGTTTATTCAATTACATGGTATTAGAGCGGGTTCTCCAACCCTCGGACCTCTTCTTCTCTGCCGCCACGACCAAAAACAGTTGGCCGCCACCTTTCTGACCTCTTCTTCGCATCCTCGTCGCGATTATATCATACACCATAATTTTATTTTATTTTTCAAGCGAGTACTTACACAGGCTTCTATATTTTTTCTTACACACCACCTTCTGTTCTCTCTAATCTTGCTATATCAATTAATATTGATTCTACTGTTTCTCGCATCTAACGAATCACACGACAAGAATCCTGTCTTTTGTGGTGTAACTAGCAAGTATGTACGCCAGATCAACTTTACTGAAACAATTAGTGCAAGATTTCAAGATCTTCTTATCATCTTTTTTTTTTTTTTTTCTCTCTTTTTCTACAATCTCTTCTCTAGTCTCTGTTTTTTTATACAAAAAAAAAATAAAAATAAAAATAAAAAATAAAAAAATCTTAAATCTTCTTCCTATCTTCCGCACATTTTCTTGGTTCTCTGCTATTTAATCAATATAGCAGCTTTACTTTTTAATCTCGTGTGTTGACTTTTCGCTGACCATTCCATTCGGATCAGCCCATCATAGCAAAGTCCTTCGTTACTTCTTTTCTTTCCTTTAATCCTCTAATATATTACTATCTTGAATATTTTCTTTTCCAATCAATCTTTTGAACTTTATTTATAATCTTCTTTATAACATGATCATCTTATTTACTAGTGAACTGTTACCAAAAAGAGACATGTACATCTCACTCATCTCTTTTATTTTCTCAATATCTTTCCCAAAAAAAATAAAAAAAAATAAATGCTATATCTACTCGTATCTTCATCATATATTTCCTTCTTCTATTTTCTCTATATTTAATTCCTATTTTTTCTTCTCTTATTTTGTTCACTTGCTAAAAAAAATTATGTTTATGTCCGGATCTTCTCAACCTCTTTTCTATAAACATCTTTATTTTATTCTCTTTCCTATAAACATCTTTATTTTATTCTCTTTCCTATAACAATAAAAACAATAAAAAAATACCAAATATATCTCCTACATGGCTACATATGTGTTTCATATTTTTACATCTTTTATTTTGTTTCCTTTCATAAAAACGAAGAAAAAAAAAGCTACAACTTATCTTCATTATCTTTTCTTATAATCTCCCACCATCTTGCCTTTTCTAATTTCATTTTTCCTATTCTAAATACTTTTTCTCGATTCTCAAAATTCTATATTTTCTCGAATTTATATTTTCCCATCAAGTTATTTCTTAACATCTCACTCGAATTCTTTTCCATAAATAACAATTCTATATTTTCTTTCATGTTTTTTACTCGTTTATACGAAGAAAAAAAAAAAAGAAAGTCACGGAATCAAGACTACGAGCTCCAATATGAAGACGGTTGCTATAGTTTCAGTTTTATTATGTTCATAATGTTATATCATGTATAGGTATTTACGTCCAGTTAGAGCGTCTATAATTTCCTCCCGCTCAAACAGCGGGGGAATATTAGACTATTGTATTAGAATTTAGAATGTCTATAGTTAGGTACTATGGCCAATCCAATTGTATAGATGGGCTTGGATCCATTAGGGTAAATTAGGTTTGAATATGTTACTTTGTACTCTATATATATTATATATTATATATTATTTATTTATTTACCTATATCTAAAAGGCACAAGTCAAATGAATAGTACTACTTCTTTTTCAACTTTTAACAAACTTAGTTCCCCAACTTTTATTAAAATACAAATCGCACCCCTCTTTATACTATTATTAAAATACAAATCGCACCCCACTTTATACGTATATTTTTTCCTAAATTTCACAAACTTAACCCACTAACTTTTATTAAAATACAAATCGAACCCCCACTTTACTAACTTTTTTTTTATTTACTAATATTCAATTTTCACAAACTTAACCCCTTAACTTTTATTAAAATAGAAATAGAACTCCCACTTTATACGTATATTTTTTTCAAATTTCACAAACTTAACCCCCTAACTTTTATTAAAATACAAATCGAACCCCCACTTTACTAACTTTTTTTTAAATAAAACCCGAACGCTAAAAGAAGCAACTTTCACAAAAGGAACAACCCTTCAATGTTAGATGTCGAAAAAAATTCTTTTTTACAAAATAGATCAAGACTTTTTTTTTAACTCGCATTCAAAACGGAGTCTCCGGCGCGAAGCGAGGGCTCAACATCTAGTTGTATCTATAATAAACAATGACCTACGGGGTTTATTCAATTACATAGGTAAATAGATTTTGGAAAATTAATGTCTTGTTACAATTTGATCTCTGGACGTGTCAGTATCTAACTATAGACATTCTAAATTCTAATACAATAGTCTAATAGTAACTAAATTAAATACTTAAATTGAACCTACCATACTTAAAATAAGAACACTTTTAGTATCCATGCTCAACAAAATTCATACCTAATCGGCTATATCTGCATTATGTATGATTTACGATGTATGAATGGAATTATGTATGCATGTGTGTCTGGAGATTATCTACCTGAATTGATAATCCTCCAAACGACATTAGATTTTGTTTCCGAAAAAGCATCAGGCTTTCGAGCCAAAAGTCCAAGTACAATCCCGCTGCCAGCAAATTCTGGGCGATTTTTTACTGTTTGTAGTGCGACATCTTGCAGCATTGACAATTGGTTTATAAGGGATCATTAAAAGCAACAACAATCAAAATGTAAGCCAAATCAGAAAAGAATTATTATTGTTTTTAAATTTAATAATGGACATAAACCATCTATTTAAGGTTTTGTTAACTAGTTACTATATAACATTATAGGTTTTGTTAACTAGTTACTCCCTCCGTCTCATTACAAATGTCCACTTACTTTTTGCACACAGTTTTAGGAAATCCCACTAACTTCATTCTCCACCAATAAGAAATCTTCTCTCTCCAGAATAACCTATTCTCATTGGTTGAAACACAAAGTGGACACTTGATATGGGACATCCCAAAATAGAAATGTAGACACTTGTGGCGGGACGGAGGTAGTACTATATAACATTATCTAATAAGTAATACAAATAAACACTAGAAATTAAAAAAAATAAAATAAAATAAAAAAAAGACTAAGGCCCAGTTTGTTTTTTTATTAAGTTTTGTTGTCTGAATTTAAATAAGACGTCTGTGAGGAATAAATGATGAACAAATAATTAATGTTTGTTTTATGTGTTGAATAACTATCAGAATAATTTAATTTACCAAATTAACCATGTACATGGGCAGTTACTAGAGCAATTACTAATACGTCGGGACCTAAATAGAAATTCACACTTATTTGAATTTTTTATCTTTAAGATGTGACTTATTTAATAAGTCAAAAACAAACATTTGTCAATGACTTTCCATATTAAGTTTTATATTTTTAAGTCCATTAAGTCCTAATCAAACATGGCCTAACTAACCCCATTGTTTGAAACAATAAACCTATAGTTTAAATCATTATATAACCTTAGGAAGCACCCTAAAAAAAAAAAAAACTCTACCTGCTCAAAACTTGTAAATAGTTAATGAATAATAACTCTTATCAAAACAGGATTAGAGAATAGACTAAATAGCTTACCGAACATATCAGCCTCCACAAATTTCTGAAGCAGCCAACCGCGATTCTGAGGTGTCCAACCATCATCGCCCAACTCCTTAGAATTTTCATACATATACTTAACCACTTCATAATTTCCATGCAAAGCAGCTACATACAGTGGCATTGTTTTTCCCCCAGCACCAGGGATGGTCAACAACTTACTATTTTTTTCAGCCATAATCATAACCGTTTTAACGTTACCGGCTGCAGCTGCTAAATAGAGGGCGGTGTTGTGATTTTCATTTTGAAGTGCCAAGTCTTCTTTTTCCATCATATCCACCAAATTTTTCACAAACTTTTCTCCATGTCTGCTTCTTTTAGCTGATGCTGCAACGTGAAGTGCAGTTTCGCCATTTTCAGTTATACTATAACGAACCAACTCTGGTTTCTCATCAAGAATGACTCTAGCAGCTTTCCAATCACCTTTAATGGATGCTTTGTATAAAGGGACGCCAATTTTGTTGTAATCTTCTCTAAGTCCTATAAAGTATTAGCAGTTTCAATGCAAATTAAGTTGGTACGTACCAGGTTTAATTATTATAACTACAATATTCTTTTTACTGAAAATCAATTGTAAACCAGACCTAACCACGCAGGCTTGTCTGAGTGGTTACCGAGCTACCAAATTGTTCAAAAAGGGAGTGTGACTAAAGGGGGCGCATAATGCACAATTCACCCGGTACCAGGTATCGCGCTCGGGGGGCTTGATTACCCGAGGTTTTACCTGGGGGAGCCAATGTGTTCGTTCATATAATAGGATAGTGGATAGTTTCCTCGTTTAACACCCCCCCCCCAAAAAAAATCTAAATCAGACCTAATTTCATCTTTTACAGGGTTTTCAGATAACAGAGCATAGTATAAAGCGAGAAAAAAATTTCAAATTATTAAATCCATAAACCAAACAAAAGACTCGTCTTTAAACAGCTGAGGAATCACTTACCCTTCATGCTTTAATTATGTTTAATAGTCGGAAAATGCATCAATTCTACCTGAAACACTCTTTTATGTATCCAAAGTTTCATAAATTTCGATTGTTCATATCGAATTTTTTATCGATTGTAACGGGTCATGTGACACCAGTTTAATGATGTCAAGGTTGTTGCATTACCAAAAGTACCATCAATATAACATCATATAGTTACAATAGAAATAATTGAAAGTTTGATGGGTATAATTGAAAATTGAACCTTAAAAATAAAGAAGGAACAAATTAGTAAAATGGGTATACAGCAAACAATAATTGTTACCCATAAGTAGATCTTGGCAAGGTAGATTAGGAGTTAATCGTCTTGTGTTAGCATTTGAAGGAACCGTGATTTTAACTTCGTGTTGTTGCTGTTGGTGGCTTAAAGGAGACGAGTCGTCTATTGAGTCAAACTTCACACCATTTGGTTTTACTTGAGACGTGTTAGCGGCAGGTGATGAAACTGAAATGCCGATTTCATGCTGCTGCTTCTGGCTTTTAAGAATCTGCTCAACTGCGTCTGCTAATTTCTCACTAGTTTGATCCATTATCTAAACAAAATGACACAGTTATATATCTAATTGTTAATTGTTAAAACATGTTAATTGCATAACAACAACATAAGTACAAGATTTCAGGAGTAATTGATGCATATCTCTGCGTTAGATACTCAGATCAATGTTGAGAGATTATTATGTATCTGTGTATGAAACAAAGTCAACTAAAAAGACTTTAAGATGTGATTAGTTCAAGATGATGAATTGTACACTATTAAGTTGGTTAAGTCAACGTCAACGTCAACGTCAACGTCAACGTCAGCGGCATACAAATGTTAAATTGTTTGGTAAGTAATTCACTTTATTATTTATTTCTTTATTTTTGAAGTAAATAAATAAACCAAAAAGTTACTAACATAAAAAGACTTAACTTTTCAATAATGGAAAAATCACTTTAACCGGAACTCAAAGGATTATGATTCAATTTTATGTATATAAAATAGTTGTTTTTTTAAGTTTGGAGTTGTTGTGATCTGCGCACTCATAAGACCCGAAAAATTAATAGAATAATTAAGTAATAAATAAAGACACGAGGTTTTACGTGGTTCGACGTGAGGCATAGTCCACGGATGGAAGCAGTGATGGATTTTTCTAGTAGGTATGGCAACCTGAGGTTATAATGTATCACTCAATCTAAGCTCCGAAAATAATAATAAAGTATTTGGACCACTCGCTAGATTATTACATTTCTCTCGTAACTCACTCGTATAGAATTATGATTAACAATTCTATACCGTCTCTATTTTCTACAATACTTATCACAAGAGTTATTATAGAACTCTTTCAAGTATGTATCTTCGATAATCAAATGATGTTCCAGCCATGGCATTTTATAGTTGAGATGTACGTACAGAAGGACACTTTGAATTGCCTACTACTTCTTTTACCATTTGCTTAAAACATGTTGAAAATAAAGGTTTTCCATCAAATAGTAAGTTGTGTGTAATGGAATTTAACAAGTCCATAATAATATGTTCATGTAGTTAACTTAATTACAAAACCAATTTGAATTAGAGTTGAAACGAGCGGAAGCAAAATGTTAAATACATGTTTATAAGTTTATCCATTTAGTTAAATTCCATGTAAATATCAAGTCTTGAATATATGCTTACAAATAAGAATAAGTAGAGAAGATTCATACCTCCTCAAGCTAGTTGAGGGTTGTTTTCAATGAGCAAGATGATGATGAAGATGATGGAAAATGGAGCTTCTAACTTGAAGCCTCAAGCAAGTAATACCCCAAGCAATAACCCCAACACCCTTGCCTTTAGTTACGATTTGATTAACACTTGAAACAAACTTGAAAAAACAAAATTAGAACCCTCTTTTGTTCCCTAATAGCTCATGGCCAGAACAGCTGCAGCAAGGGAGTTTATGCAGTTTTTTTTTTTTTTTTTTTTTTTTGATGTGTATTGCATGTGTCTTGAGTCTCCAAGAGAGCCTTGGTACTTATGCATCTTGAAAATGGAAGTAGCCATCCAAATGGTTAGTCAAATGACATGCCTACATGGACTCCAATGCCACTCTCAAGTTAGTTTTTAAAATAAGTTTTATAAAAGATAAATTTTTATAAAACTATTTTATAAAACTTCCATTCCATTTTATATATACATTTTATTATATAAAATCAATTTATATAAAAAATGTAACATAAATTAATTAATTATTTAACCTATAAATAATTAAATCCATATTATATAAATTATTCCATAATTTATATATATGTACACATCAAGTAATATTTCAGAAAACCATTTTTCTTAAAGTTCAAGTGTCGCGTATTTAATCAATGATCCAATCGTTAAGATTAAATACGTATAAGGTGTCGGTAAGCTTGTTATTGGGTATGACCCGACTTGGATCAAAACATATTAGCCACGTTAATTTAATATGTCTCTCGGGCATACGAAATACCTTCAATCTCCCACTTGCACGAGAAACATAAGAAATTAATGCAAGTGATGGATACCACCTAACGACCGTCCATCACCCCCAATATGTTATGACTTTGTGCCATTCAATAACATCATCCCTTTCGACTTCCCATCTCGAATATGAATAGGTGAATATTTCATTTATCCTTTCATCCTAGATGTCATGTTAAATCCAAGAGATACAGAGTGATCACTCTCTTCTAGATTTAACTTTATTAGGCCTTAGACATCTGACTCTCAACGAATAAGAGGGACAAATTCCATCTTGACTACATACGTCCTAAATATACACCTTGCATTATACCTGAGCTCTTCCTTATGAACTACCATATTTCAGAATAGCGAAGGAAAGAATCAAGGCACGATACTTGGTAAATATCCGAACCCAATATGGATCTCAAGTCAGAGGATACAATGATATTCGCCTTTACTCAAGATTACATGTGATCAACCACAAAGACTCCATTTAGTAAGTCTTGAGGGCGGGTCTTCCAATATTTGTATCCCACAAATATCTATGAACCTTGGTTGCAACCTTGCACCACATTCATCCTTTGAATGTATACCAATTCAAGTTCATAATAGTCTAAACCTCACACTTGCTCCCACAAATGTGATCGACTATGGAATTTAGAATAATTACTTATTCATGGATAAAATATGCAAAATAGGAACATAACTCAAAATAAATTAATACCATAATTCTATTAATGAGTTTGAACAATTTCGTTCCGTTACAATACTTAAAACAGATCATGACCAATCACTAGAATATCGAAGTCCTAATGCATAAACATGTCCTGTATGTTTTGCTCCATGTAAGAGCTTCGTGAGAGGATCCGCTATATTAAGATCTGTTTGAACTTTGCGAATACATATCTTTCCCTTTTCAACCTCATCCCTTATGTAGTTGAATCTCCGCTCAATGTGACGGGTCTTTTGGTGAGCACGAGGTTCCTTGATTTGAGCAATCGCACCCTCGTTGTCACAAAAGATCTCAAGAGGGACCTGAATGGAAGGGACTACTCCTAAGTCGTCGATGAATTTCTTCATCCATGCAGCTTCCTGAGCTGCCAATGAGGCGGCAATGTACTCCGACTCTGTAGTAGATAATGCAACAACATCCTGTTTTGAACTCTTCCAAGAGACTGCACCTCCATTTAACGTGAAGACATAACCGGACTGTGATCGAGAATCATCTTGATCAGTTTGGAAACTCGCGTCCACGTAACCCTTTACTGCGAGTTCCTCCTCACCAGACCCATATATTAGAAACATATCCTTAGTCCTCCTAAGGTATTTTAATATACTTTTAACCGCAATCCAATGGCTGTTTCCTGGGTTATTCTGGTATCTACTTGTCAAGCTAAGAGCGCATGACACATCCGGTCTAGTGCATATCATTGCATACATGATTGACCCAATAGCAGATGCATACGGGACTTTCTTCATTCTCTCTTGTTCATCTTTCGTGGTAGGGCACTGAGATGAACTGAGAAGCGTTCCTCTTTGAATAGGTACCAAACCATTTTTAGAGTTCTCCATCTTGAACCTTTTCAAGACCTTTTCAATGTATGCACTTTGATTCAAACCTATCAGTTTCTTGAATCTATCCCTGTAGATCCCAATCCCCAAAACGTATTGGGCTTCTCCAAGATCCTTAATGGAGAAGCATTTACTTAGCCAAGTTTTAACATTTTGCATTGCCGGAATATCATTTCCAAATAACAATATATCATCCACATATAGTACAAGGAACATGATAGTGCTCCCACTAGCTTTCTTGTATACACAAGCTTCATCACCATTTTTAATGAAGCCAAATTTCTTGGCCTCCTCATTGAAACGATGATTCCACATTCTAGATGCTTGTTTCAATCCGTAGATTGACTTCTTTAACTTGCATATCTTTTTAGGATATTTCGGATCAACAAAACCTTCAGGCTGAACCATATAGACATCTTCCTCAAGATGTCCATTTAGGAAAGTAGTCTTGATGTCCATTTGCCATATTTCATAATCATAATGAGCAGCAATGGCAAGCAATATCCTAATAGACTTTAGCATTGCCACAGGCGAAAAAGTTTCATCATAGTCAACCCCTTGAGTTTGAGTGAAACCTTTTGCTACAAGTCTAGCTTTATATGTATCCAAGTTTCCATGTATGTCGGTTTTCATTTTGAAAAGCCATTTACAATCAACTAGCCTTGAGCCAGTAGGTTGTGCAACAAGTTCCCAAACTTGGTTGTCATACATGGATTGCATCTCGGCGTTCATGGCTTCTTGCCATTTATCTTTATCAATCCTTGATAAGGAATCTTGGTAGTTTGTTGGTTCATCAAAATCAACCACATAGCAACCATCCATGAGAAACCCATATCTCTCATCAGGATTACTAATCCTACCAGATCTGCGAACGTCTTGTATACTTTGATCATCCATTTGATCATTCTCAACATTTTCATGTTGAGTGCTAGTGTCAACCAATTGTGTATCATCTACTTGATCTTGAACCTCTTCAAGATCTATCTTCTTTTCACTATTATCTTCCATTAGGAACTTAGCTTCAAGGAATTCAGCCTTTCGAGCAACAAATACATTTTGCTCGGTTGGATCATAGAAATAGTATCCCATATTATCCTTGGGATATCCTATGAAGATACACTTCGTGGATCGAGCATTCAACTTATTAGGGACGTAACGCTTAGGGTAAGCTTCACATCCCCATACCTTTAAGTATGACAGAGATAGAGGTTTTCCAAACCACATCTCATGAGGAGTTCGTTCCACTTTCTTGGTTAGGGCCATATTTAAAATACGAGCCGCGGAGCATACACGATAACCCCAAAATGATTGAGGTAACGAGCTTCTAGCCATCATAGATCAAACCATATCCATTAGGGTTCGGTTCCTCCGTTTGGAAACTCCATTAAGTTGGGGTGTTCCAGGAGGAGTGAGTTGCGAGATAATCTCACAACTTTTAAGATGATTTTGGAAAGCATCGCTTAGGTATTCACCTCCTCTATCGGTACGAAGTACCTTGATTATCTTATTGAGTTGATTTTGTACTTCATTTTGATATTCCTTGAATGCTTCAAAAGTTTTGTCCTTGTGTCTTAATAAGTAGACATATCCGAAACGACCGAAGTCATCAATGAAAGTAACGAAGTATCTTTCACCATTCCTAGTTATGGGCTAAAAGGGTCCACATACATCCGAATGTATTAATCCCAATAAGTCCTTAGCCCTTTCATAGGTCCCTTTAAAAGGTGCTTTAGTCATTTTGCCTTGTAAACAAGATTCACATACATCAAACGAGTCTAGTTCATTTGATTTCAAAAGTCCATTCTTTTAAAGTGTATGTATTCGATTCTTGTTTATGTGACCAAGGCGACAATGCCATAAGTAGGAATCACTCAAATCCCTTTTGAGTTTCTTGGTGTTTGCATGGAACATTGAGCTATTGAATGATGTGTCATCATGAACCAATTCATAAATACCATTCAAAGGCGAAGCCTTAAAATAGAACACATTACCTAAATAAACATGGATATCATCATTAATGAAATTAAGATTAAAACCATATTGTTTCAAACGGGATACAGAAATAATGTTTCGTGATAAATCGGGTGCATACAAATTTTTTTTCAAAATAAGCTCCAAACCACTTGGAAGCCTTAAAACAAAGTCTCCTTGAGCTTTCACTTGCACGCTTGCTCCATTTCCCATGAAGAGACTTGTTGTTCCCGCATCTTGATTACTTCTTTTGAACCCCTGCAAAGAATTACAAATATGAGTTCCACATCCTGTGTCTAATACCCATGTATTAGAAGAAGTAATACTAAGCTCAACGTATACCATATATATATTACCCGAGGTTTGCCCTGCATCCCTCTTTTCTTTCAACTCCTTTAGGTAGACCGGGCAGTTGCGTTTCCAGTGACCCATTTCACCGCAACCAAAGCACGGATCCTCCTTGGGGTTTGCTTTTCCAGCAACCTTTTGGTTCTTGTTATTGTTGGTTGGGGTAACCATCTTCCCCTTTCCTTTGCCCTTGCCTTGGTAGGTAGGTCATTTCCTCTTAGCCACCTTTGGCTTAGAATTGTTATTGTTTTTGGACCCGCCTTCATTGATCATAAACATGGGTGAAGCCCTTTTACCCATGCTCGCTTCGGCCATCTTGAGCATGGCATGTAATTCGCCAATGCTCTTATCCCATCCATTCATGTTGTTATTCATTACAAATGTGTCAAACCTCTTTGACAAGGAATTAAGGATAAGGTCCGTGGCTAATTCATTTGACATATTGCAGTTTAGACGGTTCGCTCGATCAATTAGGCTTTTCATCTTAAGGACATAAGATGAAACGGATTGGGAGTCGTCCATCCGACATGCATGAAGCGCTCGAACCGTTTCGAAGCGCTCGACACGAGCTTGTTGAAGGAACATCTCCTTCAATTGTGTGATCATGTCATATGCACTATGATGCTCGAAATCCTTTTGGAGCTCAGGTATCATAGTCCTAAGCATGAGGCAAGAAACTTGCACCGAATCGGTGCAATATTTCTCCCAATAAGCCATGCCTTTCGTATCATCCTCGTCCGGTTGATCGTGAATGGGGTTTTCCAACACATATGCCCTATCCTCAAGTTTGAGGACGATTCTTAGATTGCGGAACCAATCCATGAAGTTCATATGGTTGAGTTTTTCTTTTTCGAGGATTGACCTCAACGATAGGTTGTTAAAGTTGATTGGTGTGTTTGGAATGTTGTTGTTATTAGCAGCCATCTACAAAATTTAACAAAGTTTTTTAAGTATCAATTTTAATTTAACAATCAATACCCTTTAAATCCAATTGATATTTATTAAATTTTAGAATCCAACGGTAAACCAAATTTCAGTTAGGTGACCTTTATCCCGTCATTTGATTTAGCTAGGTAGTCATTATATGACAATTGCAATCCTTTTGCAACTTCTAAGTTATGGGATCATGCAATCCTTTTGCATGGCATATTTATCCCATCAACGCCTATTTGTTCCTCATGCTTCGGTGACCCTAAGTTCATGATTCCCAAATTCAAGTCGTTCTACTTATGTAAACGTGTAAATTTAACATACAAGTGGTTAGGTGACCTTTATCCCACAAGTGTGCGAAATTCACCTTAATCATATTAGTTTGCTCATAACGGTTAGGTGACCTTTATCCCATTAAGAGTTCCCTAATATTTTTAAGTGTCACACAAAAGGATGGCGTTTAACTTGTTTGACTTGTAATAAGGGATTTTAAGTTTTCAGTATTTCTAGTTTAAGAAAACTTTTATGCCGTACACCAACATGCATTTAGTGTATGGTACTTATGAAAAACCATTTTCATGTCTTGTAATTAAGCCAATTACTTGATATAAACCATTTTATATATGATCCTTTTCATGTTCTTAATAGCCGTTTATTAATGTCCTTTTGCCACTATTAATTTAACCAATTAAATTATCGTTTTGCATGTCGCTATTAATGTCTAATTTAACCAATTAAATTTCCATTTTGCTTGTTGTTAACTTGTGTGATTAACTTGTAGCATACAAACAAACAATCCACAATCATATAATAAACAACCATGCATGCAAAACAAATATGTTCACAATCAAGCCAATTTGGTGGACATTTGTTTAGCCGAAAACAAATGTCACCGGTTAAGGGGTTATAACACAAAGTAGGAGATTTTAAATCTCCCACTTAATCTTGCATCCTTCCTTGTGTTCTTCATTGTCACCTTCTTGAATCTTCAATTTTTTTACAAAATATATCCTAATACATTTTGTCTAGAAAATGAAATACAACATAATCTATTTTACATACCAAATATAAAATAAATTACATGACTAAAAGAATAATATTACAAACCAATTGAATAATTAATATTACAAACCAAAATGAATGAATATTACATCAACCAAACATACAACCAAACACAAGGCCAAGGCTTAGATTGTGAACATCATCATACAACCAAATATAAACCAAATAGAAGAGCCCAAAACCCACTTTTGGGACTCCTATAATTCGGCCAAAATACATACCCACCCAAACCCGAAAATTTTTGTATTCCATTTTCATGCATGTACTTGGAATGCAAATATAGTGGGTTTAAAGACAATATAAGAAGTATAATCCATAGACCTCGGCTCTAGATACCATTGATGGAATTTAACAAGTCCATAATAACATGTTCATGTAGTTAACTTAATTACAAAACCAATTTGAATTAGAGTTGAAACGAGCAGAAGCATAATGTTAAATACATCTTTATAAGTTTATCCATTTAGTTAAATTCCATGTAAATATCAAGTCTTGAATATATGCTTACAAATAAGAATAAGTAGAGAAGATTCATACCTCCTCAAGCTAGTTGAGGGTTGTTTTCAATGAGCAAGATGATGATGAAGATGATGGAAAATGGAGCTTCTAACTTGAAGCCTCAAGCAAGTAATACCCCAAGCAATAACCCCAACACCCTTGCCTTTAGTTAGGATTTGATTAACACTTGAAACAAACTTGCAAAAACAAAATTAGAACCCTCTTTTGTTCCCTAATAGCTCACGGACAGAACAGCTGCAGCAAGGGAGTTTATGCAGTTTTTTTTTTTTTTTTTTTTTTTTGTATTTTGTATTTTGATGTGTATTGCATGTGTCTTGAGTCTCCAAGAGAGCCTTGGTACTTATGCATCTTGAAAATGGAAGTAGCCATTCAAATGGTTAGTCAAATGGCATGCCTACATGGACTCCAATGCCACTCTCAAGTTAGTTTTTAAAATAAGTTTTATAAAAGATAAATTTTTATAAAACTATTTTATAAAACTTCCATTCAATTTTATATATACATTTTATTATATAAAACCAATTTATATAAAAATGTAACATAAATTAATTAATTATTTAACCTATAAATAATTAAATCCATATTATATAAATTATTCCATAATTTATATATATGTACACATCAAGTAATATTTCAGAAAACCAATTTTCTTAAAGTTCAAGTGTCGCGTATTTAATCAATGATCCAATTGTTAAGATTAAATACGTATAAGGTGTCGGTAAGCTTGTTATTGGGTATGACCCGACTTGGATCAAAACATATTAGCCACGTTAATTTAATATGTCTCTCGGGCATACGAAATACCTTCAGTGTATACCCTGCATTATTTGACTTCAATGACATGAAAATCTTGAATGATAATTTGAGCCACCAAACATGTGGCTATTATGCCACCGTCCAACAAATCTCCACTTGCGAATATTCCATTCATTTGTTATCCATTCTCAGTCTCTGCTTTCTGCCAGCCTTCCCAGGCTCATCACTTTCTTCAAACACCAACCAAATCCAAAAAAAGTTCGATTCATTTGTAGTAACTGATTTAGTCAACATATCTGCTGGATAATCTATCGTGCCAATCTTTTTGACCATTATAAGTCCTTCGGATATTACTTCACGAATAAAGTGATATCGTACATTAATGTGTTTGGTTCTCTCATGATACATTTTATTTTTAGTCAAATGTATGACACTCTGGCTATCACAATGCACCATAGTTTCAACCTATTGCAAACCGAGATCACCAACCAAACCCCTCAGCCACTTTGCTTCTTTCACACCCTCAGTCATAGCGATGTATTCTTCTTAATTTGTGGACAAAGCAAAAGTCGATTGTAATGTTGCTTTCCAACTGATAGCACATCTTTCGAGAGTAAAAACATACCCAGTATGAGACCTTCTCTGATCCAAATCTCTAGCATAGTATGAATCAACGTATCCGGTAACATTAGTATTACTGCCGCTATCAAATACTACTCCAATATATGTTGTCCCTCTGAGGTACCGTAGAATCCATTGCACCGCTTGCCAATGAGCTTTTTCTGGACAATCCATATATCTGCTCACCACACTTACCGCCTGTGAAATATCCAGTCTAGTACATACCATAGCATACATAATGCTTGTGAAATATCCGGTCTAGTAATACCATAGCATACATGATGCTACCAACGACACTAGCATATGGAACATGTAACATATGCTCCACTTCCTCCTCAGTTTCCGGTGACAACTCCGATAAAAGTTTGAAATGTGCAGCAAGTGGAGTACTAACTGGTTTGGAGTTATTCATCTCAAAACACTGAAGAACCTTCATAATGTATTTCTTTTGTGACAAATACAATTTTTCCTTCACGTCCATCTCTGACAATCTCCATTTCCAATATCTTCTTAGCTGCACCCAAATCTTTCATCTCAAACTCACTTTTGAGTTAATATATTAACTAATCGATCTCTGACATATTTTTCGAAGCAATCAATATATCATCCACATATAATAGCAAATAAACATATGAGCCATCACGAAGCTTCTTGTGATATACGCAACTATCATAATCACTCCTTGAATAAAATTTACTAGTCACGAATACGTCAAACCGCTTATATCATTGTCGAGGTGATTGCTTCAAGCCATATAATGACTTTTTCAACAAACAAGCATAATCTTCCTTTCTTTGGACAACAAATTCCTCTTGCTGGCGCATGAAGATCCATTCCTCTAACTCACCATGTAAAAATTCCATTTTGACATCCAGTTATTGCGGCTCCATATCAAGTAAAGCAACCATGGAAAGTAACACGTGAATAAAGGTATACTTTATGGCCAGTGAGAAAACTTCATTAAAGTCAATTCCATCTCTCTAAGTAAAGCCTTTTTCTACAAGGCGTGATTTGAACCTTTCATCTTCTACACCCGGAATTACGTCCTTCTTTTTGAAGATCCATTTGCATCAAACAATCTTCTGACCTTTTGGCGGTTTCACCAGCTCCCACATATGATTATTATAAAGAGACTCCATCTCTTCATTCATAGTTACATACCACTTTGCAGATTCTAGGCTACTAATAGCATCACGATATGTAACAAGTTCTTGAACCTCTATATCTTCTGCCATGCTCAAGGCATAGGCTACTGACTTTGCATGCCCAAACCATTATGGTGGTCTTATAGCTCGTCGTTCTCTATCTCTTGCTAGATTATAATTCTATAGATCATGTTGCTCATCTAAGTAATTTTTTGGTGTCATATGATCAACACCAAAGTCATGTACGCCTTCTATAATAGGCTCAATTGGAGTATCTTGTACTACTCCTTGTGGAACTTCTATTTCTTGCTCCACCTGCGATTCAACTTCATGATCTTTTCCAGCAACTACTTGTTCCTCCTCTGTCTTTTTAAACATAGCAGACTCATCAAATGTTGCATCCCTGCTGATAAGAAATCCGGGTGATTTACCATTAGGGCACCACAATCTATAACCCTTCACCCCAACTGCATACCCTAGAAATATGCATCTCTTTGCCCTAGGATCAAGCTTACCATCTTTCACGTGAGCATAAGCAGTACAACCAAAAATCTTCAAATCATTGTAACTTGCAAAGGAACCTGACCATTTCTCCAAAGAAGTTTGACAATCAATTGCCATTGATAGAGACCGATTTACCAAATAACATGTTATGTTGACAACTTCAGCCCAAAATATATTTGGTAATTTTGCACATGAGAGCATACACTTCGCTTGCTCAAGGAGCGTTCTATTCATCCGTTCTGTAATGTCATTATATTGTGGTGTATACCGCATTGTGCGGTGTCTCACAATGCCTTAGTTCCTGCAGAATTCATTGAATTCTCCTTTGCAGAATTCCAGTCCATTGTCTGTTCTCAAGCGCTTGACGAACTTTCCAGTCTGCTTCTCTATCATAATCTTCCATAGCTTGAAATTGACAAAGACTTCATCCTTACATTTAAGGATATAAACCTACACTCTTCTCGAATAGTCATCAACAAAGGTTAACATGTATCTAGCACCACCTTTTGAAGAAACAGGAGATGGACCCAAAGATCTGAATGGATATAATCCAAAGTACCTTTCGTCCTGTAAAACGGTTGTGCCAAAATTTATTCGACTATGTTTTCCAAATACTCAATGCTCGCAGAATTCCAATCATTCAATATTCTGCCAGCACAACAAACCTCTTTTACTAAGCTCCATTAGTCCTCTCTCGCTCATGTGCCCTAGGCGCATGTGCCATAGCTTGGTGGTATCTACATCTTTAACCAATGAAGAAACTCCAGCCGTGCAAGTATGTGTGCTACCCTTTAACAGGTAAAGGCCGTTACACCATTTACCTTCCATCACGACAAGTGCACCTCTTGAAACTTTTAATACTCCACCTCGAGCTTAATACTCGCAGTCGATGGAGTCCAACATACACAAGAAAATAAGATTCTTCTTCAATTTTGGAACATGCCTGACATCTGTCAAAGTGTAACGACCCGGCTTTTTTGACTTGCTTTTGTGCTTTGTGCTTTCACGAAACTGCGTATTTGTGCGTACTGAGTGAGTTTATGCTCTGGGATCTTATTTCATGATAATTACTTTGGTTAATATCTTACAACGTGCTATTAAGTGTTTAATCGCTTAACTTGATCCCCGAATGCTTTTACGACCATTGGTGTCACTTGACGTTTGAAACGAGCTATGTACTTGGTACACGTTTAACTTTGGTCATAAATGGAATATTATGACTACGTAATACTAATTGTTATTTCCTAATAATAATTACTTGGGTTTTTGGATGCTTAATTACGCTTAGTAATTTACTTGTGCTTACTAGTTAGTCTTGTTGGACTTTCTACCTTGTTGGACTCAAGCTCACCCTACTCTAGCTAATGGACTATTTAATTAGCCCAATTTTAATAAGTTTATGACCCATATAAATGTAAGACAAATGCCCAATAATTAGAGGGAACATACTATCATTTTTGTTAACCATAATCACAATTGTTGCATGGGATCCCAACATAAGCACACACTTTAGACAACCATTAACCAAAAAGAAAAAGTTTTCCCCTCCCTTGTCCCCTAAAAGCTACGGCCATGAGGCCTCCCCCACCCCTATAAATACCAAGCCATTTCATTCCATTTTACACTTGATCTCACTCACAATTTACACACACTTACTCTCTTATTTTCTCTCTAGTCTTTCTCACTCTAAAAAGTATAAGTATTAAATTTTCTTCTTCTTCTTCTCTTCTTCATATTCACGACATCATCATCGTCATTTAAAGGATCAAGAATTTTTAGCTTTTGATCTTGTTATATCTTGTAGATTCAAACTTGGGTTTGAATCCTTCAAGAACATGAAAGATTCAAGCTTTCTAGCTTTAAATCTTCATTTACTTGTTAGATCTAGGTTTTCTAACTTATAATTTCTTTATTTTGTTATAAAGATCAAAACTTGTGTTTATGATCTTCATGTAACTTGAAGATCTAGTCTTTTGCTTTAAGGATCTTCAAGAACATTAAAGATCCAAGCTTTCTAGCTTAGGGTTTCTTTATTTTGTTAAAGATCTTAGCTTTTTAGCTTATGGTCTCATTACTTTCATTAGATCTTAGCTTTCTAGCTTATGGTCTCATTAATCTTGTAAAGATCCAAGCTTTCTAGCTTAGGGTTTTCTTAATACTTGAGATTCAAGTTATTATTGTAGATCTCACTTACTTGGAACCTTTTTTTGTTTATTGTGATGATAAAGATCAAGTCTTCATCATCACATATGATGGAGATGCATAAACTTGTGTAAAGTGGACAAAAGTTGAAGCTTTATTGGATTTATGCAATAAAGAGGCAATCTTGATGTTCAAAACTTGTAGAATGATAGATTTTACTCTTAGTTGTGTGTTGATGGTTGAACCTTGGTCAAAGTGATGCTAAAATATCAAAGAGTTGTACACTTGAAGCTTACAAGCATCAAGGATGAGAACCGTGATGAGCATCAAGCACCAAGAATCTCACCGGAGCACTTGTTTGCTAGTTTTCGGGGTCTGATCCGACTCCTGAGCTTTTGTAAAATCAATTTTCAGATAGTTCGTTTCGAGTAGATGACTTTCCGTTTAGGCCTTGACTTAATCCGATATACGGTTTAGGATTTATAGCCTTCCGAAAGTCACTACGCCTTTGTAACGTTGTGCTAAAATTTCTGACCTACTCGCACTTAGACCGTCGCCACGGTCAAACGAAGACGAGTTAGGTTCTGAAACTTGGTCAGCGGTTAGAGGACTGACATACGTAGCCATAGCCACTGACTACGTGTCTTTTCGATTTGTATAGAGGTTGTAACAGCTGTCCGAAGTCAGCCTTTTGTTTCGATCTCTATTCTTGTTAAACTTACCTTAGTGTTGATGAATGATGATGATAATGATGATGTTGATGATGATGTTGATGATGACACTTAAATGTAATTTATTCACTTTTACACTTATTGGGACAACATACTGACCTAGTGACCTTTGACTTAGGTTGATGACCTTTCGGACCGACTTACTACCTGCATATGTTTCATATCGACTTTTACTTCTTATTCACTGTGAGTTATAGCATCCCTTACTACTTTTTACTATTTTTGGGACTGAGAATACATGCGCTTTTTATGTTTTACATACTAGACACGAGTACTTAAACTTTACATATGTGTGGGTGATAAAACGGCACAAAGATTCCCCTTAGCTCGGTAACGTTTAATCATTGGTTTCTGAACCGTGAACGCGAATCTTAGATATGGATCCATAGGGTTTGACAACCCCACTCGGGCTAGTCGTGCTAGCACTCAATGGGTGTTTAATACTTCGAGGACAAACGCACTCACCAAGTACACTTTTATGGGGTGTTATACATACGTTAAGTCTGGTTACCGGGTGCCCACGGTTAAGCATATACTTTTCATACTGATTTAAACTGCTGGTTGAAGCACTGAAATCTCGTGGTCTATATTACATTACTGATTACAAACAAACTATATCTCACCAACATTCGTGTTGACTTTTTAAGCGTGTATTTCTCAGGTGCTTAGACGTTGTTGCAGACTTGCTGTCTTGGTGTTAGACTTGCTGTTACAAACTTGTTGTGTTAGACTTCCGCTGCATTACTTAGAGATGTCTCAATCATGGAACTTTTATTTTGCATTCGTAACTTACGTTATTTTCAAACAATGGCTTTGTAACAACCTTTGGGTCACATACTTATGTTAATGCTTCTATTCGTAGGAAGCACGTTATCTTTTGTAAAACGCTATCTTTTTATGAATGCAAAACTGGTTTTCAAACAGTATATAGTGTTTGACCTTGTAATGATCCTGTTATTGATAAACCGTACTCGATGGTTTTGTACGGGGCATCACATTTGGTATCACAGCATTAGTTGTAGGAAATTAGGTTGCATTAGTGAGTCTAGACCAGGCCGAGTAGGATTCACTAATAGGACTAATCTACAACTTGCTTGTTTACCTGTTTCTGCGGAATTGCTGCATGCTACTGTATTATATTACTACATGTTACTGCTTACTACTACTGCATGCTACTGCTTACTTTTATTGCTATATGAACTTGTTGCATGCTACTGCCTACTTTCACTGCTATGTGAACTTACTGTATGCTGCTGCTTATACTCGCTACTGCATGCTACTATCTTCTTTTTGTATGATACTTCAGTTGATACTGCTATTACTGCCATGCTATCCACTGCTGTAGACGATCTAGGCTTTTGTAGTTCCTATGCCTGATTTCGTGCTTGCTACCCGTCTGCTTTTCGCTGTACTGTACATACTTGGAGAATTTACCTTTCCTAGTTCAGATGTTTTTCTGAACCCTTTTCCCACTCGTCTAACCCTAAGGACTAGTATGTAAACCACCTGTTACTACCATTTCACCGTTCCAGAGATCGAAACATTACTTCACTCAATCTAGGAGGAGTACCCCTCGGATTACGCACCCACTAAAGTTGATCCTCGAAGGAGGAGATATGTGAGAACTTGTCGGAGTAACCGCACCCCGAGCTCACTCTAATCAGCCACGTGCAATGTATGAACATTAGAGGGTTGTTCACTTCCCGTAAGGAGACCCATATCCCGTACGCTTTCATGACCGTCACTTATCTCTTTCATTCCTCACCACTACTCGACGAATCAACGACACTTCTGGACTTAGGTCCCTAACACTCTTAGGCATTGGAGAAGTCGGGAGGACATCTCCTTTCACAAAGTCATAGTGTCTTCCACTGATGCACCGCCATACCCAAGGGCTTGGGAGTCGCCTCAAGACATATCGTATTACTACTTGCTACACGTATAACTCGACGCGAGACCCAAATTGAATTTCTAGAAAGGAACCTAATGACATTACCTGAACCCGAACATTTTGAAGAAATTTCGGGACATTTAGGCATTGATGCATGACCTACGGAACCTACGCACCCACACCGAGAAATTGTGAGATTAATTATGTAGAATTTGTTTTGAGATAGCATAGATAAAGCACCGTTAAATGAAATCGGGTAGAACTTGAAGTGATCACGTTACATTGACCATATGGAATGATATTGGAATGAACGTACAATTTAGTACAATATAATGACGCCAGGCCAGCGTGATTATATTGAAGTAAATCATGCAGAAGTTCCAATTTTACTACATGAGGAATATGAGGTGATCCAGGGTAAACTTTGGTAGGGATCACTTGAGTATACGCATTATGGTCTGTTAGAGGTAGGGAAGGAATAACCACGTAGCCCAGATACTATACAAGAAGGGCCTTGATTGCAGAATTGATAACCCAAAAATTTGTTATAGATATAGATACCCTGGACACTTAAGGAAAAAGTTCTCAAATAGGAAAAATTTTGGACTTACTTGCGATAGAGCAATCGTTATCTCAGCTATGGAGACTCGCATGGATCCTGATTTTAGTTAGGGTACGTTTCATCACAACGTTTTATTTTCTCGGAGTTGTTTAAAACTAGAGCGATAGAAACTTTATATCTAAGAACATTAGTGTTATGACTGATAATCCATTAACAACCATGAGAGTTAAGTATTCTATAGGATAAGCTAATGGTAAGCTGGCAGAGATAGAGGAATAATTTCAGGTAGTACTTTAAAATTAACAGCTGGGTCATTAGAGATGACCTCATGCCAACAAAACTTGAAAGTTTTAAAGTAGTAGTTGGAAAGGATTAGTTACCTACGCACAAGCAGATGCTATCTGAGAAGATTGATAGAATTGTTTTTTCACGGTGGTATAATAAGATTTGGTTGGAATGAATCTAAAGATTATCCTAATACTCATCAAGTTAGGAAACTTGATGTAAAAGTTGGAATGGACTTTATGAAGCTTTGATGAAATAGTTGGAACGGACTGGCTTTCAAGGATGAAAACAAAAGTTATTTATAGTAAGAATATTATTCGTATACCTCGCGAGGATGGTGAGCCAAAAGCCATTTGGGTTACTTCAACAACCCGAAATCCCACAATGGAAATGGGAAGGAATAACAATGGATTTCATCACGAAGCTACCGAAAACGGTAGGTGGTTATGACACTATCTGGGTTATCGTTGACCGCCTCACTAAATCTGCTCACTTTCTAGCCATGAAAGAAACTGATACAATGGACAAACTTACACGACGATACATAAAGAAAATTGTATCCCGTCACTTCAGCAATTCAAATTCTATATTAAGGACTACCCAAGAATCTGATTTGATACTCATTCTTACGCGACTCTGAATCCTAACTCATCCCGAGAGATTTCTTATTCGATGATAATTACACAATCATCCTTCCTACTTCGATATTAGTCATACCAGTTCTAAATTTTCCAAAATTGATGGGTGGTTAATTCTCATCCTCATACTCTCCCATTCGTATCTCACTTATAAGCAACAACATCACACTTAAGTATTTTTGGTCAAAGGACTTATGCCCTACTAATAGTCATCAACCATATTTAAATTTAACAGTTTTCATTACCTCGTAACATTTTTGCTCAAATATCACCCGAAAGTTTCAAAAGTCTTTTACTCGATTCTCATCAATCTTTATCCAACTTGTAACCTCCAAAATATGAAAATTTTGTTTGCCAAAATTTTACTTACACTATTTTACTGTGCGATCCTCTCACAGCTTAATAAAAATAAATTTATTTTATTTGTCATTCGTGCAAATTTTTGAAATCGTATACGTTATATTAAATAAAGTAAATAATTACTTCTTTTTTACTAATACATATGAAATTTTACTTTCACTTTCACAAATCAAATCTTTTATTCAAAAGATATTTTACCTTGAATGGTATGTGTTGTACATAACCCTAGTTTGCTAAGAACTTCATTTCTTTTCTTACATTGTCACCTTAAACGATTTCTATAAAATTTTCGTTGCTTGTTACATAAAAATTTTCGCGTTATTCGTATCCAAGTCATCATGAAGACTTACAACCGTCGAAATTGAGAGATTCATGTGTGTGTATGTGATGAAAGCACTTGCTACCACGCCATGCAGAGCCTTTGGGCATCTACTAACACTTAAACTATTCAAAATTTCTGCGTTACCCCAGGGATCTTATTTGTCACACCGGTCGGAACGATGCTCTTTCTTACCTAACTCTACGTCCTGACTTATTCCAAGGGATTCTCATTTAGTGATACTAACACCATCAGTATTCCGACTTTAATATTAGTCATAACCTGTTTGGCATTTTGCAAAGTCAAGAAGCGATTAACTTCTCGCCCTCATGCTCCATCCTTCATACCTCACTTTTTAGCAACGGATTCACACGTGAACATTTTTGGCCCACAGACTTATGTCCTGAAAATTATCAATACTACATTTAATTCATTAAGTTTTCATTACCTAGTGACATGTCACCCGATGATTCAAAGATTTTTCACTAAATCTTTTTCAACTCGTAACCTTTGAAATACGAAAAAACTATGTTTATCAAAATTTTTGCACGTTGTTTATTTGTGCGGTCCTCACCAGATTTATGGACAAATGAAAATAATAAAATTTTTCTGTCACTTATGCGATTTATAGAATCATATATGTATGTATATATTTAAGTTAATAAATTTGCCTTTACTTATTTTGGTTGGTACATACTAAGTTATACCTTCAAAATATTTAAAGATCGTTCCTTTAGTAAGCTGTTTAACTTAAGTCAAATAGTTTTGTGCAAAATGATACACGTTGTACATACTTCTAAATTACCATGAACTTCATTTCATTTATGTTGTCACATCAAATGTTTACAGGTTTTGTTTCAAAACTCTCTTGGTTGATTTTATTAAAGGTTTTCATATTAGACTACACCATGTATGGATCACACTTTTTCTCGCCCTCCGTTAGGGACAAAGTTTAATATTAAGATCTTTGTTAAAAACTCTTGAGCCACTTTAGATGGCAATTTTAAAAAATTTGTTAAGAAGTCTTTGCGCTCATAAAATGTTCCTTTTAAGGTTAGACATGGCAAAAACGCGGGCCGATAAATTAGTTTTCTGGGGTACACTCAGTGGTTACCCTATCGTAGGAAAGGCACTAAGCGGGTTTCTACTCTCAATGTTTCACGACTAATCACAACACCCTCGTAAACATCATCTCTATGAATCAGTATATTGAGGTACAAGAAATCACTTTTGGAATTATTTTCACTCGGAGTAAACCATTCTTTAGGACCAAGAGTTCACGTATCTTATCATCCATGCATCCCCTTAAGTATAAGGATAAATTCAGAACGAACCGCTCGAAGAGTTCACTCTCGTTCAAAGACCACACCTTTCGTGCGATTTTCTTTCAGAAATGTAATATAAGATACTTTGAGAATCTATGAAACTTGTTATCCTCTTGGATGGGGACTGCTTAAGACGTCTATAACACTGATGTGGTTACTTTAAACATTCTTTCCTTCGTTGGTTGCAACTATATGTTGCTCTAGTTAATGTTAACCCTAACTTCAACATGTAACTGAAAGGATAAAGTTACATTATGGAACTGTGCTTTCATTCAAGGATAAGATCACATGCATCATGGGAAACTGGGTGATATCCTTTATTGTTCGTTCAGACCGTCCTGAAGACGCTATAAATAGTTATGGCTTGCATTGCATGTAAGTCTGATTAGTCACTTTCAACTAAAAATTTCAATTCATTTATTCAAATGAAACGTTTCTTAAATATCGGGTTCTTTATGCCTATGGTCTCCTCCCGAAATCAAGGGGTTAGTAAAATCCGTGGCTAACACTATCCAGACATCAAATCGCATGGTTGAGATCACCATGATTTCCATTCTATCTGTCAGCTTTGTATTGCGACATAAGCGCTCAATGTTTTAGATGAGCTTAGTAACATTCATGATGTATTCCATGCATCCAGCTTACTGAAGATGCATGTAGGACTAAAAACATCATCTTTCCTTTTGTGGGTATATATTTCGGATGACATGTTCGTGTTAACAAGAAACGAAATAAATTTGTTGATCTCTTAGGACAAGAGACTTAATTAATGGCATATACCTCTTCTTACTTTTATACGCCCAAGTACCTTTCAAGGTAAATAACTCACTTCTGAGCCCACGAGTCTCACGGAACTTTGATACGCTCCTTCTTAGTCAAATACGGTACCATTGTTGGTTACTCCTCAAAATTTCGGGACGAAATTTTCTTTAACAGGTGGGTAATGTAACGACCCGGCTTTTTCGACTTGCTTTTGTGCTTTGTGCTTTCATGAAACTGCGTATTTGTGCGTACTGAGCGAGTTTATGCTCTGGGATCTTATTTCATGATAATTACTTTGGTTAATATCTTATAACGTGCTATTAAGTGTTTAATCACTTAACTTGATTCCCGAATGCTTTTACAACCGTTGGTGTCACTTGACGTTTGAAACGAGCTATGTACTTGGTACACGTTTAACTTTGGTCATAAATGGAATATTATGACTACGTAATACTAATTGTTATTTCCTAATAAAATTTACTTGGGTTTTTGGATGTTTAATTACGCTTAGTAATTACTTGTGCTTACTAGTTAGTCTTGTTGGACTTTCTACCTTGTTGGACTCAAGCCCACCCAACTCTAGCTAATGGACTATTTAATTAGCCCAATTTTAATAAGTTTATGGCCCATATAAATGTAAGACAAATGCCCATTAATTAGAGGTAACATACAAGCATTTTTGTTAACCATAATCACAATTGCTGCATGTGATCCCAACATAAGCACCAACTTTAGACAACCATTAACCAAAAAGCAAAAGTTGTCCCCTCCCTTGTCCCCCAAAAGCTACGGCCATGAGGCCTCCCCCACCCCTATAAATACCAAGCCATTTCATTCCATTTTACACTTGATCTCCCTCATAATTTACATACACTTACTCTCTTATTTTCTCTCTAGTCTTTCTCACTCTAAAAAGTATAAGTATTAAATTTTCTTCTTCTTCTCTTCTTCATATTCACGACATCATCATCATCATTTAAAGGATCAAGCTTTTTAGCTTTTGATCTTGTTATATCTTGTAGATTCAAACTTCGGTTTGAATCCTTCAAGAACATGAAAGATTCAAGCTTTCTAGCTTTGAATCTTCATTTACTTGTTAGATCTAGGTTTTCTAGCTTATAATTTCTTTATTTTGTTATAAAGATCAAAACTTGTGTTTATGATCTTCATGTAACTTGAAGATATAGTCTTTTGCTTTAAGGATCTTCAAGAATATTAAAGATCCAAGCTTTCTAGCTTAGGGTTTCATTATTTTGTTAAAGATCTTAGCTTTTTAGCTTATGGTCTTATTACTTTCATTAAATCTTAGCTTTTTAGCTTATGGTCTCATTAATCTTGTAAAGATCCAAGCTTTCTAGCTTAGGGCTTTCTTAATACTTGAGATCTAAGTTATTATTGTAGATCTCTCTTACTTGGAACCTTTTTGTGTTTGTTGTGATGATAAAGATCAAGTCTTCATCATCACATATGATGGAGATGCATAAACTTGTGTAAAATGGACAAAGGTTGAAGCTTTATTGGATTTACGCAATAAAGAGGTAATCTTGATGGTCAAAACTTGTAGAATGATAGATTTTACTCTTAGTTGTGTGTTGATAGTTGAACCTTGGTCAAAGTGATACTAAAACATCAAAGAGTTGTACACTTGAAGCTTACAAGCATCAAGGATGAGAACCGTGATGAGCATCAAGCACCAAGAATCTCACCGGAGCACTCGTTTGCTGTTTTTCAGGGTCTGATCAGACTCCTAAGCTTCTGTAAAATTGTTTTTCAGATAGTTCGTTTCGATTAGATGACTTTTCGTTTAGGCCTCGACTTAATCCGATATACGGTTTAGGATTTATAGCCTTCCAAAAGTCACTACGCCTTTGTAACGTTGTGCTGAAATTTTAGACCTACTCGCACTTAAACCGTCACCACGGTCAAAAGAAGACGAGTTAGGTTCTGAAATTTGGTCAGTGGTTAGAGGACTCACATACGGAGCCATAGCCACTGACTGCGCGTCTTTTCGATTTGTATAGAGGTTGTAACAGCTGTCCGAAATCAGCCTTTTCTTTCGATCTCTATTCGTGTTAAACTTACCTTAGTGTTATTGAATGATGATGATAATGATGATGTTGATGATGACACTTAAACGTAATTTATTCACTTTTACACTTATTGGGATAACATACTGACCTAGTGACATTTGACTTAGGTTGACGACTGATAATGCTAAAAACGAACATATATTTCATAGCATTATCCCTCAAGAAAGACAAGCTTTTAGTTGCAACTGTTCTATTTACAAGTGATATTCGTTTAAATAATAAAAGGTGAAGACAAAAGACAGATTCGACGAATTGAAGACGCAAACGACCAAAAAGCTCAAAAGTACAAAATACAATCAATAAGGTTCCAATTATTGATAAGAAACGTCTCAAAATTACAAGAGTACAAGATTCAAAACGCAAAGTACAAGATATTAAATTATTCGCAAGGACGTTCAAAAATCCGGAACCGGGACCAGAGTCAACTCTCAACGCTCGACGCAACGGACTAAAAATTACAAGTCAACTATGCATATGAATATAATATAATATATAATTAATTCTTAAAATTAATATATATATTATATTATATTTAAATAAACGTTGGCAGAAGAAAACAACCAAATGTGGCTCTCCCCAGCTGGCCATGCGATCGCATGGCCTGGAAGGCATAAATTCATGCGATCGCATGGTGCACAGTTCCAGCCCACATGCCTATAAAAATTGAGCTTTGGTGCACCACAAAAACACATCTTTTTCTATCTCAATATATCTATACGTAATATTTATATTTATATTTTAATTTTAATTTTAATTTTAATTTTAAATCCTAATAATAAGGGTATGTTAGCAAATGTTGTAAGGGTGTAAGTCGCAATTCTGTCCGTGTAACGCTACGCTATTTTTAATCATTGTAAGTTATGTTCAACCTTTTTAATTTAATGTCTCGTAGCTAAGTTATTATTATGCTTATTTAAAACGAAGTAATCATAATGTTGGACTAATTACTAAAATTGGGTAATTGGGCTTTGTACCATAATTGGGGTTTGGACAAAAGAACGACACTTGTGGAAATTAGACTATGGGCTATTAATGGGCTTTATATTTGTTTAACTAAATGATAATTTGTTAATGTTAATATAAAGATTTACAATTGGACGTCCCTATAAATAACCATATACACTCGATCGGATACGATGGGCAGGGTATTTATATGTACAAATAATCGTTCATTTAACCAGACACGGGAATGGATTAATAACCACTAGAATTATTAAAACAGGGTTGAAATTATGTACAAGGACACTTGGCATAATTGATAACAAAGTATTAAAACCTTGGGTTACACGCAGTCGACATCCTGGTGTAATTATTAAACAAAGTATTAAAACCTTGTTACAGTTTAAGTCTCCAATTAGTTGGAATATTTAACTTCGGGTATAAGGATAATTTGACGAGGACACTCGCACTTTATATTTATGACTGATGGACTGTTATGGACAAAAACCAGACGGACATATTAAATAATCCAGGACAAAGGACAATTAACCCATGGGCATAAAACTAAAATCAACACGTCAAACATCATGATTACGGAAGTTTAAATAAGCATAATTCTTTTATTTCATATTTAATTTCCTTTATTTTATATTTAATTGCACTTCTAATTATCGCACTTTTATTTATTGTTATTGTATTTAATTGCACTTTTAATTATCGTACTTTTTAATTATCGCAAGTTTATTTTATCGCACTTTTATTTATCGCAATTTCATTATCGTTATTTACTTTACATTAAGTCTTGTATTTATTTTTAATTTTGGTTTTAACTGCGACTAAAGTTTTAAAATTGACAAACCGATCATTAAACGGTAAAAACCCCCCTTTATAATAATAATATTACTTATATATATATTTGTATTTTTATAAATTTAAACTAATATAGCGTTAAGCTTTGTTTAAAGATTTTCCCTGTGGAACGAACCGGACTTACTAAAAACTACACTACTGTACGATTAGGTACACTGCCTATAAGCGTTGTAGCAAGGTTTAAGTATATCCATTCTATAAATAAATAAATATCTTGTGTAAAATTGTATCGTATTTAATAGTATTTCCTAGTAAAATTAATAGTATTTTATACCCCTTAGCTTTAACATCAAGTATTTTTGGCGCCGCTGCCGGGGACAATCTAGCTTAAAAGCTGGAAGCGCAACGCTAATATATATATAAAAAAGATTTTTCTTTTTAGTTTACTTTTATAAAAAAAATACGCTTTTGTAAAAATACGTTTTAAATATTCAAAAATATAAAAAGAAAAACAAAAATATAAATATTTTTAAGAGTTTGGTAAATATTTAAGTTTTATAAAGTTTCTTTATTTCTATTTTTTTAGTTTGTAAAAATATAAGTTTTATTTAATTTATAAATATATTTTATAAATATATTTTACAGCAAAAACAGAAAAAAAAATATTAAAACTCGAGTTCGGTACTGTAGCAGCCCACTCTGTGGCCCGAAACCCTAGCCCATGCGATCGCACGGCCGGGTAGCTTAGGACTCATGCGATCGCATGAGCCCGTCTGACACGCCATAGTTGACTGCAACCTGCATTAATTACGGATTATAATAATAATTATTATTATATTTAAACCCTAATTAGGGTTATATATTATATAATTTAATTTAGTGTTATTTATTTAATTTGTATTTTTAGTTTAATTAGTTTATTTAAATTATAAAATTAATAGTTTTATTAAATAAATAATATAAAAATAATATTTTTATAAAAATTGTAATTTTTACAACTTTTAGTATATTTTTATATTTTGTCCATTTTTAATTGTTTTAGCGTAATATTTGTATTTTTCGCTCGTATTTAGTTATTAATTCATAGTTTTTGCTATAGTTATTTTTTTTTATTTAGATTTTTAGGCTTTGCCGTAAAATCCCTTAAGTGCTTTTTCTTTAGACTAAGATTAAAGTGCTTTAGAATTTTGCGACGTCTTTTTAAGTTTTAGTACCTTTTTAAGTTATTTCCATTTGGGATATAGTTTTACTTGTAAGCTTTAATATTTTTAGACACCTTTTACCTATGTATCAATTATCATTCCAATTAGTAATCTCAATTTGCGATTATAATTTTAAGTTAGTGGTAGTAATAAGGTTGGGTTAGTCGAGTGTTTTAAAGTTTTATAAGTCACTCTTTTTCTTTCTTATTTTTCGACGCCTTTTATTTTTCAACTCTTTTCTTTTTCTTCCTTATTTCTCGACGCGCTCTTTTTCTTTCTTATTTCTCGCCATTCTAGTTTTAGGACATAGATTTTTATTCTACTTCTTATCTAAATTTCTTAAAATTATGAAAATTTATTTTAAGTGGTTAAATTGATAGACATCAAAATTTTCTGGTTCGTAGTAATAGTTGGATTTGTACGTGGACCGGGTTATTGGAGCCAAACAGAACTCAATTATATTGAGATCAAACGAATCCTGCTCCTCTGCTGCATCTTTTGGCTATTCGAAACGTGGGCAAAATCAGAAAAGTCTATTAATTGGATAACTTATATAATTTTTCTTTCCTTTTAAAAACTAATAGGATATTCAGTGAATGCACCGAGCAAGACGTTCACCAACTTTTGTACGTTCACCACCTGTAACTAGATCAAGACATCTAGCTAATATTGTCGCCGTTGATAATCTATTTTTTGAATCCGACCTCACAATTGAGAATCCGGAGAATATTCAGGGACGATTCTTAGATCCTGAACCATTAATTTTTCCTCCGGAACCACCAATCATTCAAACAGAGATTGTTGAGGAACGAACCATTAAATCAGAATCCTCTAGTGATTCCGATTCAACAAATTCTATTATGGAGAATCTGGAACCTTTAAGTATGGAAGACCGAATGAGAGCTAAACGCACTGGCCAAGGTCACGCAATTACTCATCCTGACATTAATGCGCCAAATTATGAAATCAAAGGACAAATTCTACATATGGTGACTAATCGATGCCAATTTAGTGGTGTGCCGAAGGAAGATCCAAATGAACATCTTCGTACCTTTAATAGGATCTGCACACTATTTAAAATCCGAGAAGTGGAGGATGAATAGATATATCTCATGTTATTTCCCTGGACTTTAAAGGGAGAAGCCAAAGATTGGTTGGAATCGTTACCTGAAGGGGCGATCGATACATGGGACGTTTTAGTTGAAAAATTTCTTAAACAATTCTTTCCGGCATCTAAAGCCGTAAGACTTCAAGGAGAAATTGTTACGTTCACACAGAAGCTAAATGAAACTCTATATGAGGCGTGGACTAGATTTGGAAAGTTATTAAGAGGATGTCCGCAACATGGTTTAGACACCTGTCAAATAGTACAAATATTCTACCAAGGATGCGACATCACTACAAGGAAAGACATCGACATAGCAGCTGGTGGTTCTATTATGAAGAAAACCGAAACTGATGCTTATAAAATTATTGATAACACTGCTTCCCACTCACATGAGTAGCACCAAGAAAAAGATATCGTTAGATCATCTAAAGCAGCTAGAGCCGATTCTAACCATGACTTAGATTCCATTTTCGCAAATATAGATACTGTCGAGAGACGAATGGAAAAGATGAATAAAGATATCCACTCAATACGAATTAGTTGTGAGCAGTGTGGAGGACCACATTTGACAAAAGATTGTCTCAGTATTGAACTAACAATGGAACAAAGAGAGAATGTTTCATATCTAAACCAAAGGCCCGGAAATAATTTTCAGAATAATTATCAACCGCCAAGACCGATTTACAATCAAAACCAGAATTATAACCGAAATATTCCATACAACAACCAACAAGGTCCTAGTAATCAACAAGTATCCAATAATACTTACAATCAGCAAAGACCTAATTTTCAAAACAGACCACCACAAACCGATGATAAAAAGCCGAATTTAGAAGATATGATGACAAAGCTAGTTGAAACTCAAACGCAGTTTTTCACATCTCAAAAACAAACTAATGAACAAAATGCTCAAGCATTTAGAAATCAACAAGCTTCTATTCAAAACTTGGAACGAGAAGTAAGTAACCTAGCAAGGTTAATAGGTGAAAGAAAACCGGGAAGTCTACCTAGTGATACAAATGCAAACCCCCGGAATGAAACAGCTAAAGCCATTACCACAAGAAGTGGTACAACACTTAAACCACCTAAAATACCTGTAACTTCTGATGAAGCTATTCCTACTCCACAAGAACCACAACCTGAACAAGATAAGGAAAAAGAACCGGTAGTTGAAAAGGTTAATGAAGATAACACAGTTAAGGCTAAACCTTATGTTAAACCATACCAACCACCACTTCCTTACCCAAGTAAAATGAAAAAAGAAAAACTTGAAGCCGAGCAATCCAAATTCTTGGATATGTTTAAACAAATAAATGTCAATCTTTATTTCATTGATGTGATTTCAGGAATGCCTAGATATGCTAAATTTCTGAAAGATCTAATCTCAAATAGAAAGAAAATGGAAGAACTCTCGACTGTTACTATGAATGCTAATTGTTCAGCAGTGCTGTTGAATAAGATACCAGAAAAACTATCTGATCCAGGAAGTTTCACAATTTCATGTTTTCTGGGTAGTCTTAGTTCAATAGAAGCATTGGCAGACTTAGGTGCTAGTATAAATTTAATGCCGTATTCATTATACGCTAAACTAGACCTTGGAGAATTGAAACCAATAAGAATAAGTATACAACTAGCCGATCGATCAATAAAATATCCTAGAGGGATAATGGAGAACATGCTAGTTAAAGTTGGTACTTTAGTATTTCCAGTAGATTTTGTTGTTCTGGACATGGAAGAAGATTCTCAAGTTCCTCTCATATTAGGAAGACCATTCTTAAACACGGCTAAAGCAATGATAGACGTGTTCGGTAAGAAACTGACCCTAAGTATAGAGGATGAGAGTGTTACCTTTTCAGTTGATAGAGCAATGCAACAACCACAATCTGCAGATGATACATGTTATTATATTCAAACTATAGATGCACATGCAGAATTATTAGAAGAATTTCCAGAATTACAAGGAACAGAAGAATGTTCTTTAGGAGAAGGTAATGAACCAATTGATGAAGCTGAAATGTTAGCTACACTTATAGCTAATGGATATGAACCAACAACAGAAGAAATTCAAATGCTAAAAGAAGAAGACAGATATCGATACAAATCATCGATAGAAGAACCTCCGAAATTAGAGTTAAAGCCACTTCCAAATCATTTGGAATACGCTTATTTACATGGTAAATCTGAATTACCTGTAATTATATCGTCTTCTCTTACTGAAAATGAGAAATCACAACTCATTTCTGTGTTGAAAGCTCATAAACCAGCCATTGCATGGAAGATTCATGATATTAAAGGAATAAGTCCTTCGTATTGCACACATAAAATCCTTATGGAAGAAGGTCATAAAACGTATGTGCAACGCCAACGAAGACTAAATCCTAATATGCAAGATGTTGTTAAGAAAGAAATTATTAAACTACTAGATGCAGGTTTAATTTATCCAATTTCTGATAGTCCATGGGTAAGCCCAGTTCAATGCGTGCCTAAGAAGGGTGGCATGACTGTCATTACAAATGAAAAAAATGAGCTTATTCCTACTAGGACTATAACAGGATGGCGTGTTTGTATTGATTATAGAAAATTAAATGACGCCACCAGAAAAGATCACTTTCCCTTACCTTTCATTGATCAAATGTTGGAAAGATTAGCCGAAAATAGTTACTATTGTTTTCTAAATGGTTTTTCCGGATACTTTCAAATTTTTCCGGATACTTTCAAATTCCAATAGCACCCGAAGATTAAGAGAAAACCACGTTCACGTGCCCTTATGGTACTTTTGCTTACAAACGCATGCCATTTGGACTTTGTAATGCCCCTGCAACTTTTCAAAGGTGCATGATGGCGATTTTTCACGACATGATAGAAGAATGCATGGAAGTTTTCATGGATGACTTTTCAGTCTTCGGTGATACATTTGAATCATGTCTAGCTAATCTGGAACGAATGCTTATTAGATGCGAACAATCAAATCTAGTACTTAATTGGGAGAAATGCCATTTCATGGTTAAAGAAGGCATCGTTCTTGGTCATAAAATTTCAAAGGAAGGAATTGAAGTGGATAGAGCTAAAGTAGATGTAATTGCTAAACTTCCACATCCCACCAATGTTAGAGGAGTTAGGAGTTTTCTAGGGCATGCCGGTTTTTACCGACGTTTCATAAAAGATTTTTCTAAAATTGCCACTCCTATGAATAAACTCCTAGAAAAGGATGCTCCATTCATCTTTTCAGATGAATGTATCAAATCTTTTAATATTCTTAAAGAGAAACTCACTAATGCGCCGATCATGATAACACCAAATTGGAATCTACCGTTTGAACTAATGTGCGATGCAAGTGATTTTGCAATGGGACCCGTTTTAGGACAAAGGATTGAAAAACGATTTCAACCTATATATTATGCTAGTAAGACATTACAAGGAGCACAAACGAATTACACAACTACTGAAAAAGAACTCCTTGCTATTGTCTTTGCTTTTGACAAATTTCGTTCATATCTCGTTCTAGCAAAAACGGTGGTCTATACCAACCATTCTGCTCTTAGATACCTATTTTCGAAACAAGATGCCAAACCAAGATTAATCCGTTGGATCTTACTCTTACAAGAGTTCGATATTGAAATCCGAGATAAAAGAGGAGCAGAAAATCTCGCCGCTGATCATCTTTCTCGTCTTGAAAATCCCGAATTGGAAGTTCTAAATGAATCAGCCATACAAGAAAACTTTCCTGATGAATATCTATTGAAGATAGATTATAATGAAATTCCATGGTTTGCAGACTATGCAAACTACTTAGTATGTGGATTCCTTGAAAAAGGTTTGTCGTACCAAAAATGAAAGAAATTCTTCAGTGATATAAAACACTATTTCTGGGAAGATCCACATTTGTTTAAAAGTTGTCCCGATGGAATAATACGCCGATGTGTATTTGGAGATGAAGCTAGTAAAATTTTAAACCATTGTCACACAGGACCAATAGGAGGGCATTATGGGCCTCAACTAACAGCAAGAAAAATTTATGATGCTGGATTCTATTGGCCTACAATTTACAAAGACGCACACCTTCTTTGCAAATCCTGTGATGCATGTCAAAGAGCCGGAAAAATAAGTCAATGTGATGAAATGCCACAAAATGTCATTCAAGTATGTGAAGTATTTGACATTTGGGGTATTGACTTTATGGGTCCATTTCCAAAATCTCATAATAATCACTATATTCTCGTAGCCATTGATTATGTATCTAAATGGGCGGAAGCACAAGCTCTCTCAACTAACGATGCACGAGTTGTAGTCAATTTTTTAAAACGTCTTTTTGCAAGGTTTGAAACACCGAAAGCTTTAATAAGTGATCGGGGAACTCATTTCTGTAATAATCAACTTGAGAAAGTTCTTAAAAGATATGGAGTAACTCATAAAATCTCCACTGCTTATCATCCACAAACACGTGGAGAAGTTGAAAATACCAACCGATCTTTAAAACGTATTCTAGAAAAAACCGTAGGATCAAATCCGAAGGAATGGTCCATTAAATTAGAGGATGCACTCTGGGCTTTTAGAGCAGCCTACAAAACTCCAATTGGAACCACACCTTTCAGACTCGTTTATGGAAAAGCATGTCATCTTCCAGTAGAAATTGAACACAAAGCATTTTGGGCTTTGAAGACATGTAATCTTGATTTACATGAAGCTGGACGTCTACGGTTAAGTCAACTAAACGAATTAGAAGAATTAAGACATGAAGCATACGAAAATTCGTTAATATATAAGGAAAGAACGAAGAAATGGCATGATAAAAGAATCAGAAGTTCAAAAGAATTTAAAGAAGGAGATAGAGTTCTTCTTTTTAATTCACGATTCAAGCTATTTCCTGGAAAATTGAAATCAAGATGGTCTGGACCATTCATAGTCAAAAGAGTTTTCCCATACGGAACAGTAGAATTAATAAATTCAAATGGGATTGAATTTAAAGTTAATGGTCACAGAGTTAAACATTACATAGATAGTCCAATGGAAATCGACAACGAAGTTAATCACAATTTCGATACCACAGCTAATTAAGTGTGGGGAGAAACAAGTCTTTAAAGGATAATATGTATTTCTGTTAGAGTTAGATTGTCTGTTTTCGTGTAGTTCTCGAAAATGGAACCCGAATGGTCTTTCCCTAGCAGACCCTAAAGAACTAGTCTTCTCCCCCCATTCTGAATTTTTATTTTTTTTAGGTTTTTACGAAATGAGGACTGCCTATGAACTAAACCATGGTCTAATGCTACACGCTTTGATCACTAAACGTAATAATGACATACTTCCGAGTGAAATAGTATCAGTAATCAGAGAAAGATTGGACGGAGTAAGAAAAGAATCCAGATGCGAAGATAATAAGTTACAATTTGGTAAAGGAAAATCAAAATCCGCAGCGAAAAGAAGAGCACGACACCTTGAAAAATGTCACAAATGCGGAAAATGGTCACATGGAGGTAAATGTTCAAATAATCAAACCTATTCAAACACCGAATTTGTTACTTTATGCAGAGATGGACCGTTCATATGTTTAGAAGAAAAAACACTGAATGCTCGAGGTTACGCCTATGTAGCTATGGAAAATCAATTAAACCGACTATCTTATGAATGGGATAGATCGTATCACTAAGAATACTATCTCACAGGTAAGTCTGTACAGTTTTTATTTTTATTTTTAACCTTTTGATAATAAACGCTAATTTGTTCGCTATAAAGTATTAAATTAGTATTCGATGAAATTAGGTTTGGCGACCGAAATTATTGATATCATTCAAAAATTTATTACATCACTGCGAAATTTAACGTTTATTCTTAAGGTATAAATATCTTTAACCAATCAACCCAATATATTTCAAAAATTCGTCATGAGTTAAATTAGGTCATGGAACCGAAATTACTTTACAGAAAAGAGGGGCGCATATTTTTGATAATATTTGATTGATTAAAGTGGGATAAAAGCCAAAAAGATTTTTAATTTTATTTTTACTTTGTTTTTAAAATTAGTATTAAAAAAAATTATTGTAAACTTTTTAAATCAATATATTTAAAATTGTAAATATTTGAAAAAAAAATTAATATTTTTAATATAAGTTTGTATGTATAAAAACAAAAATTAAATTTAAGTTTGGTGTGAATTTTTAATATTAATTTTGAATTTTATGCATTTTAAATTTAAGTTGTGTGAATTTAAAAACAAAAATTTACTTTATTTCGCTAAGTTAAAAATATGATTTTTAAAATTCGTCGTGAGTTGAAGACTAGGTCATTGAACCGAAATTGCTTTACCCAAGGGAGGGACGAGAACTTTTATTATCTTTATTTTTAATCTTATTGAATTAAAGTATGTCAAAAACATTAAAAAACCCAAAAATCTTTACTTTTAAAACCACGCTTTGATTTGACAAATTTTAAAATTTTGTCGAGGGATGGATTAGGACATCGATCCGAAACGCCCTCATCCTAAAAAGAAACAAAATTTTAAATTTTAAATTAATTTTATGTTTTATAAAGTATAAGGTTTTATTAAAAAAAAAAAAGGTGAAAACACTGTACCCGGGACTCCATGCGATCGCATGGAGTTTGGCCTTTGGTGCCATGCGATCGTATGGGGAGAAAATCCAGGACAGATACAAACGAGCCAGAGAGCTGTTCTTCACACAAAACACACACAAATACACGAAAATACCCCAAAATACTCTCTAAAATTCGCAATTTTCCACCGTAATTCGTCATTTTTCTTGCTCTAATCATGCCTAGATTCTCATTCTTCAGCAAAATGGTAAAAATTACACCCCTAAACTCTATAAATTCCTAGTTTTTGTGATAATTACCAATTTTTTACCTAATGCAATTTTGTTAATTTCTAGTGTAATTAGTGTTAAATTGTTAGTATTTTATGCATGTATAGCCTAGATTGATGCTATTTAACATGATTTGAAGCCAAAAACTTCAAAATTTTTAGAAATCTAGGGTTTGTGTTCTTGAGCAATTTGGGGCTTTTTGATATAAACAGGTTATGGCCGATTTTTGTCATGAATTATTGCTAAATTGAGTATTGTAACATGTTTAGATAGTTAAATGATCCAAACATTGATCCTAAACATGATTTTTAGAGATTAAAGTGGACTTTTTAAGTCCAAAATTCATGAACTTGATTAATTTTATATATTTTCCATTTGAGACTTGTTTAATTATTAGTAATGACTATTTTGACATGTTATTTGAGTTAAATGCTTATGAACTTTGTATACATTTTCATATGTGCTTATTTGAAGAGTGTAGAATTGTGAAAATGTGTATAAGTTTAATTTTGATTTAACATGTTATAGTGATTGTTTTAAGTTGTTATTTTGCTAACACTAATGCATATTTGGATGCACAAATTTTATGTTTAATGTGTTTTGCAGAAAGCCGATACTGGAGGTTCAGGAGCATCATCATCTAGACGACCAGCACCAGCACCAGAACCAGAACCAGAAATGCAACACGAACAAGAACCACAACAAAAACTACAACAACAGCCTGATCAGCACATACCTTATTATGATCCGGTACAGTTTGTTGATGAATTCATAGTATTCCCAATGAGGCCGCTAGTAGAATTCCCAACGATTCGTGAGCACACTCTGCATCCTAATCTGAGATTTGATAGGAGATGGAGAGATTACGAGACATATCAAAGGAACAAATTCAAATTGGTAACAAAAAATGTAGAGGTGCCAAGGGTAATCGATTGGGTTCCTTTGGAAACAGTCCATCTAGCTGACCGTGTTAGACAGCTTTTAGTTCAAAGGTATGGCAGTTCTTCTTTTACAGATTGGGAACGTCTTTTCACCATTCGTAGACATGTATATAAGGAATGGTGTGTTGAGTTGATGAGTACTGTATCACTTTATACAAATATAGTTAGAATAGATGATAGAAGATTTCTTAGGTTTATCCTTGGCGGTAGGATGAACAGAATGTGCATGCTGGACATGGCCAGGGCTTTACAGATATATACTCCTGGTGAGTTGCTACTACCCGATTGTACAAACTTGATTCATTATGGTGAAAGGGTAGATAGCAACTTTGACGCTGACGCCATTTGGAGGCGTATGTCACATTTTGATGTTTTTACCCGAGCAGGAGGACACTCCTATACACATATTGACAGAGCCGAGCTTCGTATTATTCATAGATTTTTGGCTAACTCGATTACACAGAGAGGTCATAATAAAGAAAAAATTACCTTACATGATTTATTCTACCTAAAGTGTATTCGGGATCCTAGAAGCTTTGTCAATATCCCTTACTGTGTTGCTTTTTATTTATCTAAAATGGTAGAGGGAATGCAGGACGGGAGTATAATAGGAGGAGGTATTTTTGTTACTCTCATTGGAGAGTATTTAGGTGTTGATAGGAACCAAGGGGGTCTATTACAGCTTTGTAGAGAACAGGTTGAGCCCTTAGGATTGAAAGTTTATGTGGGTGCTAAGGTATTGAAAAGTAGACGTAACCAGGCAGTACCCTATGAGGGATCTCATCCTCAGGTAGAGAGAGGCTCAGACGAGGAAATGGAGGAGGCGGAAGACATTAGGGATGTCTTTCGAGATGCTATTCTTGATGTCCACGTTCGTATAGATGAGGAAGCAATGACGAACGTGGCCAGACATAGTATGTCTGAGCAGTGGAACTCCGAGCGAGTATACGAGGATTATAGGTGATGCTAACACGATAGCTGGTTAGTTCATCAGCACCAAATCATGAGCCAGCTATCATATCAGGTACCAAATAACTATGTACCTACTCGACCTGCTCATTTTCCGCCACACAGCCCCGATATCCGACCACCCTTTAACCGGTATGACTATAACCAAGTCAATCAGAACACCTATAACCAACAATGGAACCCGCCTGACGAGATGAACTGGAACCCCTATCCAGACTGATTTGGTTCCATTGGTTATTTTTATGATTTATATGTTTTTATCTTTTTAATTATTCATGTTTAAACTTATGATATTGTGATACTTTAATGTATTGTTTAATATTTTTATTATTGTGTACTAATATTTCACATTTAGGATTTGAAAGTGGGATATTAAGTCCTTTCAAATTGTCATGCATGTTTATATTTGTATGTATGTATATTGTCGATTGTACAAAACAGGGTAAAACAGCGCATTTTCAAAGACTGGCATTAAGTTCAGCAAAAGCAACTAATTTTGACGACAAGATGAAAAATATATGTGAAATAATAAGGAGACGGAATGAACAAATGATGTGCACCATTTATCATTCAGAAAACAAACGCCAATATGTTTTGAAACTTTGGTAAAATTTAATCATTTCTACGCTAATCACCCTCAATAATTTAAATTGTTACTGATTTCTAGCAAATGAGGGCATTGCAAGATCTTAAGTGTGGGAAGGGGTTAAATTCTTTCGGATTTTTAAAATTTTTAACTTAAAACACTTGGTTACCATTAAAAATACTAGTAAAACAGTAGTTGTATTAGAATCTAGTGCTTTCTGATATTAAAGAACAGCCATAGTCTTATATACTGACTACCCAATTTTAGTAAAATTTTCAAAATTTCCAATTGAATGAATTCAAAATCATGTTTATACATATTTATGAACGATAAAACTAGGTGTTAACTCCGAAATTATTGTTACCTTGGAAAGGACATAAATTGAGAAACAAACTAAAATGTTAGAATTCATTTAAGAATAGAATAGAGGAGAACAAAAAGGAAAATAAAAGCAAAGTGTGGGAAATTTTCACCGAGTTATTCAAAATATATATCACATATTTTTGTACAAATAATTGAAAATACTTTTGTTTTGGACGATAATTAACTATTTTACTCGATGAAAGAAAAGAAAAGATGGATCTACACGATGAATCAATTCCATCATTAAAAGGAAGTAAAATCTTCCGAAAAAGACACGCGCTTCTTGATTTAGGTCATGAAGTTGTCGTCCAGACCAGCTGTAGGTTGACGAAAAACCTAGAAAAGTCATCACTAAAATCAGCAGGAAATCCACGGACCTCAGCATCAAACAGGGTCCCCAAGTGGTCAGACTTATCCTAACCATGAGAGGATCTGTCTTGTAAAATGGGGGGGGGGGCACCGTGCAAATTAGCTTGATAAGACTAATGAATCAGATCCCCAGAAAGGATAATCTCCTTAAAGATTAAAAATCAGCTTTTAAGACTGATATTACTCAATCCTTGAGATTGACCTTAAATATTGAGAATTCAAACTCATGGAATTCAATGATATCTAAACTCGAGCTTGACCGAGAAAATATTTTGATCAAAATTACAAACCGATTTATTTTCTGAAAACCCATTTTCAATGCGTTCATTACCATTGAACGTAAAATCCTAGGAATTCAACTGGAATTCATTAGGTCACCTGAACCAAATCGGGTGTCAACCGTAAGAACGGTGGTTGCATAGCATGGTCAAAGACAGGACCTTGTGCCAGACCAAAAAATCATAAGGGTGAGCTTTACTATTGCTCCTACCAAGGATAGTAATTGCGTCCGACACGTTATAGACCATAATTAAAAGCATGTCAGGGGACATTGCCTTAACAGTTGCTTGTTCAACGCTTTCCTTTACAACTGGATGGTAGTTTATCGAAAGGTAATATTCGGAGCAAGTATACTGGATGTGTTGCTTTCCTAATACAAGGATAGCAAGTGGGTGACACAAAACCACAAGTTTTGAGCTAAAATTTTCAAATTTGAAACCCACCGAACCCACAAAAATATTTTGCAAACACTGGTGAAGGGTTATTCCGGAAAACTTATCTAGGGTAAAAGCTAGATTGAATTTTCAAAAAGATCAAATGTTTTCATAAAGATCCAATTTCTTAAAGGATCTAAATTTTTATAGTCATGTGGGACTGTAAACCACAATGTTACTACCATTGTTTATACCGCCGTAAAGAAATCACTGATGTACAAAGTGTGAAGAATAAAGAAGTGATTCTAGTATTTCAAGACTATATTGCTTGAGGACAAGCAACGCTCAAGTGTGGGAATATTTGATAATGCTAAAAACGAACATATATTTCATAGCATTATCCCTCAAGAAAGACAAGCTTTTAGTTGCAACTGTTCTATTTACAAGTGATATTCGTTTAAATAATAAAAGGTGAAGACAAAAGACAGATTTGACGAATTGAAGACGCAAACGACCAAAAAGCTCAAAAGTACAAAATACAATCAATAAGGTTCCAATTATTGATAAGAAACGTCTCAAAATTACAAGAGTGCAAGATTCAAAACGCAAAGTACAAGATATTAAATTATTCGCAAGGACGTTCGAAAATCTGAAACCGGGACCAGAGTTAACTCTCAACGCTCGACGCAACGGACTAAAAATTACAAGTCAACTATGCATATGAATATAATATAATATATAATTAATTCTTAAAATTAATATATATATTATATTATATTTAAATAAACGTCGGCAGAAGAAAACAACCAAATGTGGCTCTCGCCAGCTGGCCATGCGATCGCATGGCCTGGAAGGCATAAATCCATGCGATCGCATGGTGCACAGTTCCAGCCCACATGCCTATAAATATCGAGCTTTGGTGCACCACAAAAACACATCTTTTTCTATCTCATTATATCTATACGTAATATTTATATTTATATTTTAATTTTAATTTTAATTTTAATTTTAAATCGTAATAATAAGGGTATGTTAGCAAATGTTGTAAGGGTGTAAGTCGCAATTCTGTCCGTGTAACGCTACGCTATTTTTAATCATTGTAAGTTATGTTCAACCTTTTTAATTTAATGTCTCGTAGCTAAGTTATTATTATGCTTATTTAAAACGAAGTAATCATGATGTTGGACTAATTACTAAAATTGGGTAATTGGGCTTTGTACCATAATTGGGGTTTGGACAAAAGAACGACACTTGTGGAAATTAGACTATGGGCTATTAATGGGCTTTATATTTGTTTAACTAAATGATAATTTGTTAATGTTAATATAAAGATTTACAATTGGACGTCCCTATAAATAACCATATACACTCGATCGGATACGATGGGCAGGGTATTTATATGTACGAATAATCGTTCATTTAACCGGACACGGGAATGGATTAATAACCACTAGAATTATTAAAACAGGGGTAAAATTATGTACAAGGACACTTGGCATAATTGATAACAAAGTATTAAAACCTTGGGTTACACGCAGTCGACATCCTGGTGTAATTATTAAACAAAGTATTAAAACCTTGTTACAGTTTATGTCTCCAATTAGTTGGAATATTTAACTTCGGGTATAAGGATAATTTGACGAGGACACTCGCAGTTTATATTTATGACTGATGGACTGTTATGGACAAAAACCAGGCGGAATTTTAATTGCACTTCTAATTATCGCACTTTTATTTATTGTTATTGTATTTAATTGCACTTTTAATTATCGTACTTTTTAATTATCGCAAGTTTATTTTGTCGCACTTTTATTTATCGCAATTTCATTATCGTTATTTACTTTACATTAAGTCTTGTATTTATTTTTAATTTTGGTTTTAACTGCTACTAAAATTTTAAAATCGACAAACCGGTCATTAAACGGTAAAAACCCCCCTTTATAATAATAATATTACTTATAAATATATTTGTATTTTTATAAATTTAAACTAATATAGCGTTAAGCTTTGTTTAAAGATTTTCCCTGTGGAACGAACCGGACTTACTAAAAACTACACTACTGTAGGATTAGGTACACTGCCTATAAGTGTTGTAGCAAGGTTTAAGTATATCCATTCTATAAATAAATAAATATCTTGTGTAAATTTGTATCGTATTTAATAGTATTTCCTAGTAAAATTAATAGTATTTTATACCCCTTAGCTTTAACATCAACGACCTTTCGGACCAACTTACTACCTGCATACGTTTCATATCGACTTTTACTGCTTATTCACTGTGAGTTATAGCATCCCTTACTACTTTTTATTATTTTTGGGATTCAGAATACATGCGCTTTTTATGTTTTACATACTAGACACGAGTACTTAATCTTTACATATGTGTGGGTGATAAAACGGCATAAAGATTCCCCTTAGCTCGGTAACGTTTAATAATTGGTTTCTGAACCGTGAACGCGAATCTTAGATATGGATCCATAGGGTTTGACAACCCCGCTCGGGCTAGTCGCGCTAGCATTCAACGGGTGTTTAATACTTCGGGGACAAACGCACTCGCCAAGTGCACTTTTAGGGGGTGTTATACATACGTTAAGTCTAGTTACCGGGTGCCCACGGTTAAGCATATACTTTTCATACTGATTTAAACTGCTGGTTGAAGCACTGAAATCTCGTTGTCTACATTACATTGCTGATTACAAACAAATTATAGCTCACCAACATTCGTGTTGACTTTTTAAGCGTGTATTTCTCAGGTGCTTAGACGTTTTTGCTTCCGCTGTTAGACTTGCTGTCTTGGTGTTAGACTTGCTTTTACAAACTTGTTGTGTTAGACTTCTGCTGCATTACTTAGAGATGTCTCAATCATGGAACTTTTATTTTGCATTCGTAACTTACGTTATTTTCAAACAATGGCTTTGTAACGACCTTTGGGTCACATACTTATGTTAATGCTTCTATTCGTAGGAAGCACGTTATTTTTTGTAAAACGCTATCTTTTTATGAATGCAAAACTGGTTTTCAAACAGCATATAGTTTTTGACCTTGTAATGATCCTGTTGTTGATAAACCGTACACGATGGTTTTGTACGGGGCGTCACACAAAGTCCTCATCGTGTCATCATACATCTTGATTTAGACTATTCCTATGCCAACAATCTTACAAGCTACATCATTTCCCATAAGGACTTTACCACCATTTATTTATTGATAGGTGGTAAACCAATCTCTAATAGGACACATGTGATAAGAACAACCCGAGTCGAGTTTCCACTCGTCACTTGAGCGGCCATCGGTAACACTAAGAACATTTGCGCCATCAAATCATTTTCTGCAACCGCAATAACTTTATTGGTTCCCGTTGCATTCCAAGTTTCTATCTTTCCTTTCAAGTCTGGACAATCCTACGCATGTGACCCTCCTTGTGACAATTATAGCTCTTGATCTTTCTAGATTTTGTTTTTGATCTAGAACGACCTTTGTTGTTACTACTCGATGCTCTATCGTTACGTCTTCCTCTTAACATTAAACCAGCTGCACTTTCTTCCACATAATCTGCCGAGGATTTCTTCCTTAACTCACTACAGTTCAAGGTAGATTTGACATCATCCATACAAATAGTATCTCTACTATAAAGTAGAGTTGTAACCAAATGCTCGTAGAATTTTGGCAAGGAACATAAGAAAATTAACAATTGATCTTCATCATCAATTTTCACATCAATATTATTCAAGTCCAAAATTATTTTATTGAACTCGTTGATGTGATCATTGAGCGAACTGATATCGGCCAAAAAGTCACGTTTTTACCCCCGATATTAAGCCCTAAATCAATAAAGTTTCATAATGCTTACCTTTTATGTTCAATAATTCATTCCGATATTACCATGATAGCTTATTTAATCTTTATGTTGCCATGATAGAAGTTTGGGTTAGCGTAATTATGTTAATTAAGTACGGTTACTGTCGTAATACTGAACTAGTGAGTCTGATAGATTTGTATGCTAGCATGTTAAGGATTGACCAACCTAGGTTGTGATCAGGACTTGTCCATCTATATGAACTTAGCTACTTTATAGGATTAAGACCACTGATTATACTGTATCTAAAGATTCTATGAAATTGGTATGGCCAGAGTTCTCAAGAGGCATCTAATACGCTTTTAGGACACAGAACTTAGGAATTGAGACATGAATGACCTAGTATGCCTATTGAATGTTCCAAAGAGACCTCTTAGGAGCTGTTAAGATCTAGTTAGTGTTTCTACTGTATGACCCAAGCCTATTGCATGTTCTTGTTTGAATGTTGCCCTAGGACTAAGTCATATCATCTGTCTAGGTATCTATTAGGTTTCTATCTACTTTACTTTCAGTATATCAACTGTAATGATGTATAATGTTTGAATTGATATGATCTCATTAGTATGATGAAATGGTTGTTAGTTTTCATTTAAGGTTTTGCCAACTTAAATCGACAGACTCCTTCCGTTTGTGATCAGTGTTCAATCAATACGACACGTTGTTATTCAGTTAACTAAACTGATAACGAGGTTTAGGATTACAGCTCAACTTACTAATAAACCTAGTACTTTACTGAGGATAACCTTCAAGGTATAGCTACCTTTCAATTATACAACCAAGTGACATACTTTTCACTGCTCAAAGAGAACTCTGAGAGTTTAGAGATAAGTAGGTATGTGTAATTGGCTTATCCAACCATATCTACATCATTCCAAACATAGCCTTAAACATAAGTATAACTACCTTTCCCTAACCCAAATCTAATATCTTGGTCAACATTTCTCTGCTCTGCATACTCCGGATATCCTTCCACTTTATTTACTTTTCCGCACTTAGGACCATTAGCTTAAACCAACTACTATCCTTTATCTAGGTAATTTAAATAAAAGACAATTATCCACTTGATCTTCAATTCGTTAATCCATTCAAAAACATGACATTAGGTTAACTTACACCTTCTACACCTTAGAAAGTAAAATTAAATTTAGGCCCCGCACAATATAAATTAAAAAAACCACTGTATGCTACCCTGATCAACTGAATCTGATGTCCTGCAGCCTAACGACACCGCATGAATAAAACCGTCCGTTTCGGCCATATCATAGTAGTAACAAGTTTTCTGGCGCTGCTGCCGGGGAATCGAATATTTTGATTGAGATATATTTTAAACAGACAAAAGTATTGTTTGGTGGTGTCTAAGAAAGACAATTATACTCGGATTTAGTTATTGGATTTTTCGAACAGTCTCCAATTGTATTGGAACCAAAAGGATCATGCCTCTCCGTAGTCGGCCTGGCCACCTAGATACGAAGTAATTTGTAAGAAGTCCTATCAGTTAAGATATCCGATAAGTTTAGCGACCGAATTTCAAGAATAATTGTTTTTATTAAATTATCGATTTTTTAGTCAATTAATATTTTCTAAAAGTTACTTCTTAAGTCTTTTTAAACAGAAAATCTAAAAATGGAACAACAAAACACCCTTGCTTCTATCCATAAGTCATGCTTAGAGGAAAGAAGAGGACCAATCACCTTAGGAACCGAAGGAATTCCTAAAATCAGTTCGCACATGATTAAACTAGACAGTATGATCTGTAAATTTCAAGGATTACCGACTGACAATCCAAACTTTCACTTAAACAAATTTATCAGTCTGGTTGACTCTTTTAAGAAGGAAAAAAACTAGAAAAACATTTTGAAACTTCAAATTTTTCAATATTCTCTGTCTACACACGCTTTAGCATGGTTTGACGAACTTAACCCGAATTCAGTACATTCATGGGAGGAACTAGCCACCAAGTTTTTAAACAAATTTTATCCACTCTCCCTGCAAACCTGTTTAAGAAATGACATCATAAACTTTTCTCAAAAAGAAAACGAGTCATTGTGTCTAGCATGGAATAGAATAAAGGTGATGCTTAAAAGATATACAAATCATTCGTTAAGTTGAGCAGACATAATCTATACGCTTTACAAAGGTTTGACCAAGAATGAAAAGTCTCTCCTAGACATGGCCTCGCAAGGCAATTTCATATCACGAACAGCGGACGAAGCATAGAATCTCTTAGATACAATAGCTACACAACAGGAAGATTGGAGCAATGAAACTGCTGAGAAGGATGACGTCTTCGCTCATATGGTAAAAATACTGGAAACCAGGTTACAAGACCTCACCCTCACTCTTCAAAGTTTACCAATTCCTAAAAACTCCGATGCTACAAGAACCAATCTAAGGTATCCTTACCCTAGATGGGCACATAAACAGCAAAATAGCTCGGACCATAATATAATCTTCCCATTACACAAACCTACTCTCCACTCTAAGGAAATTTTAGTTGAATTTATGAAAAAGAAATACACGATAAACCTTCAAGTCATAGAATGTCAAAATAAGTTCGATACTTTGATAAAGACTTTTGAAGAATTAATAGCCAATTTTCAACTTACACTCAAACGTTTAACAGCTAAAGTTGATATAGAGTGTAGTGAGTTTGATGCCCTAGTAGTCACTAGAGGTGAGAAGGAAACAACTGTTAATATACCCATACAAGATTTTTCCGATAAGGAACCCGTGTCAATTGACCCTGTTGTCACTGCACCGGAACATATCTCTCCTAAGGCCCCAGAAATTATTCCGCGCACCCGCATACTTTTTCCAGCTAGGCTTAGGAAGGAAAAACAGGAAGCGCAATTCGCTAAGTATTAGGATATTATCAAGAATCTGCATTTTAATGTACGACTAGTAGATGCTTTAGTAGAAATGTCAAACTGCGCTAAATTTTTCAAAGAACTACTTTCAAAAAAAGAGAGATTAAGAGAGATAGTTTGTTTACCCATAAGTGAAGAATGCTCATCAGTATTACAACATGGTATTCCCCCTAAGTTAGGAGATACAGGAAGATTTACGGTACCTTGCTACCTGCAAGATGTCCAAATTAGCAATGCGTTAGCAGACTTAGGAGCTAGTGTAAACCTAATGCCCTATTCATTATTCAAAAAGCTAGGATTACAAGACTTAAGGCCTACCAGAATGACTATCCAACTCGCGGACAGATCAGTTAAGATTCCTAGAGGAATAGCTGAAGATGTCCTAGTCAGAGTGGATAAGTTCGCATTCCTTGTTGATTTTGTCATTATGGATATTGAGGGATGTAGTGACCCGAACTTTTCCATGTTTATATATATTAATTGAGATTGATATTTACATGATTAAATGTTTCCAATATGTTAAGCAATCAAACTTGTTAAGACTTGATTAATTGAAATATGTTTCATATAGACAATTGACCACCCAAGTTGATCGGTGATTCACGAACGTTAAAACTTGTAAAAACTATATGATGACATATATATGGATATATATATATAGTTAACATGATACTATGATAAGAAAACATATCATAAAGTATATTAACAATGAACTACATATGTAAAAACAAGACTACTAACTTAATGATTTTTAAACGAGACATATATGTAACGATTATCGTTATAAAGACATTTAATGTATATATATCATATTAAGAGATATTCATACATGATAATATCATGATAATATAATAATTTAAAATCTCATTTGATATTATAAACATTGGGTTAACAACATTTAACAAGATCGTTAACCTAAAGGTTTCAAAACAACACTTACATGTAACGACTAACGATGACTTAACGACTCAGTTAAAATGTATATACATGTAGTGTTTTAATATGTATTTATACACTTTTGAAAGACTTCAATACACTTATCAAAATACTTCTACTTAACAAAAATGCTTACAATTACATTCTCGTTCAGTTTCATCAACAATTCTACTCGTATGCACCCGTATTCGTACTCGTACAATACACAGCTTTTAGATGTATGTACTATTGGTATATACACTCCAATGATCAGCTCTTAGCAGCCCATGTGAGTCACCTAACACATGTGGGAACCATCATTTGGCAACTAGCATGAAATATCTCATAAGATTACAAAAATATGAGTAATCATTCATGACTTATTTACATGAAAACAAAATTACATATCCTTTATATCTAATCCATACACCAACGACCAAAAACACCTACAAACACTTTCATTCTTCAATTTTCTTCATCTAATTGAACTCTCTCAAGTTCTATCTTCAAGTTCTAAGTGTTCTTCATAAATTCCAAAAGTTCTAGTTTCATAAAATCAAGGATACTTTCAAGTTTGCTAGCTTACTTCCAATCTTGTAAGGTGATCATCCAACCTCAAGAAATCTTTGTTTCTTACAGTAGGTTATCATTCTAATACAAGGTAATAATCATATTCAAACTTTGGTTCAATTTCTATAACTATAACAATCTTATTTCAAGTGATGATCTTACTTGAACTTGTTTTCGTGTCATGATTCTGCTTCAAGAACTTCGAGCCATCCAAGGATCCATTGAAGCTAGATCCATTTTTCTCTTTTCCAGTAGGTTTATCCAAGGAAATTAAGGTAGTAATGATGTTCATAACATCATTCGATTCATACATATAAAGCTATCTTATTCGAAGGTTTAAACTTGTAATCACTAGAACATAGTTTAGTTAATTCTAAACTTGTTCGCAAACAAAAGTTAATCCTTCTAACTTGACTTTTAAAATCAACTAAACACATGTTCTATATCTATATGATATGCTAACTTAATGATTTAAAACCTGGAAACACGAAAAACACCGTAAAACCGGATTTACGCCGTCGTAGTAACACCGCGGGCTGTTTTGGGTTAGTTAATTAAAAACTATGATAAACTTTGATTTAAAAGTTGTTATTCTGAGAAAATGATTTTTATTATGAACATGAAACTATATCCAAAAATTATGGTTAAACTCAAAGTGGAAGTATGTTTTCTAAAATGGTCATCTAGACGTCGTTCTTTCGACTGAAATGACTACCTTTACAAAAACGACTTGTAACTTATTTTTCCGACTATAAACCTATACTTTTTCTGTTTAGATTCATAAAATAGAGTTCAATATGAAATCATAGCAATTTGATTCACTCAAAACGGATTTAAAATGAAGAAGTTATGGGTAAAACAAGATTGGATAATTTTTCTCATTTTAGCTACGTGAAAATTGGTAACAAATCTATTCCAACCATAACTTAATCAACTTGTATTGTATATTATGTAATCTTGAGATACCATAGACACGTATACAATGTTTCGACCTATCATGTCGACACATCTATATATATTTCGGAACAACCATAGACACTCTATATGTGAATGTTGGAGTTAGCTATACAGGGTTGAGGTTGATTCCAAAATATATATAGTTTGAGTTGTGATCAATACTGAGATACGTATACACTGGGTCGTGGATTGATTCAAGATAATATTTATCGATTTATTTCTGTACATCTAACTGTGGACAACTAGTTGTAGGTTACTAACGAGGACAGCTGACTTAATAAACTTAAAACATCAAAATATATTAAAAGTGTTGTAAATATATTTTGAACATACTTTGATATATATGTATATATTGTTATAGGTTCGTGAATCAACCAGTGGCCAAGTCTTACTTCCCGACGAAGTAAAAATCTGTGAAAGTGAGTTATAGTCCCACTTTTAAAATCTAATATTTTTGGGATGAGAATACATGCAGGTTTTATAAATGATTTACAAAATAGACACAAGTACGTGAAACTACATTCTATGGTTGAATTATCGAAATCGAATATGCCCCTTTTTATTAAGTCTGGTAATCTAAGAATTAGGGAACAGACACCCTAATTGACGCGAATCCTAAAGATAGATCTATTGGGCCTAACAAACCCCATCCAAAGTACCGGATGCTTTAGTACTTCGAAATTTATATCATATCCGAAGGGTGTCCCGGAATGATGGGGATATTCTTATATATGCATCTTGTTATTGTCGGTTACCAGGTGTTCACCATATGAATGATTTTTATCTCTATGTATGGGATGTGTATTGAAATATGAAATCTTGTGGTCTATTGTTACGATTTGATATATATAGGTTAAACCTATAACTCACCAACATTTTTGTTGACATTTTAAGCATGTTTATTCTCAGGTGATTATTAAGAGCTTCCGCTGTTGCATACTAAAATAAGGACAAGATTTGGAGTCCATGTTTGTATGATATTGTGTAAAAACTGCATTCAAGAAACTGATTTCGATGTAACATATTTGTATTGTAAACCATTATGTAATGGTCGTGTGTAAACAGGATATTTTAGATTATCATTATTTGATAATCTACGTAAAGCTTTCTAAACCTTTATTTATGAAATAAAGGTTATGGTTTGTTTTAAAAATGAATGCAGTCTTTGAAAAACGTCTCATATAGAGGTCAAAACCTCGCAACGAAATCAATTAATATGGAACGTTTTTAATCAATAAGAACGGGACATTTCAAGGGAGACACGAAGGTCCCACTCATACTTGGCAGACCATTCCTCAATACTGCCAAGGCTGTAATTGATGTACACGAGAAGTCATTGAAATTAAGAGTGGGAAATGAAGAAGTCACATTCAATGTTGACAGTCTCATGAACCTTCCTCATGAAAAAGATCTAAATCTCACTGATTCTTTTCAAGAACTTGTCAATGAATACCTGGAAGAAACCATGGCTATATGTAGTCAAGATCAAATTTCTAAGGATCTGTTCTTTACACCTCCTGAAGAAAATCTCGACATCCATTCAGCCGTGAACCTTAGTCAACATAAATCTCCTCTCTCCGAAAGTAATTTTCTTGGTAAGACTATCCAGATAGCACCGTTAGGACAAGGCATTCCCCTACCTCTATTAAAGAGAAGACTGAATGAAGAAACATATTACATTCCGGTATTTCAGGAACCCTAGTTAAAAGAGGACTGTGTTGAAATTCATGAATCAACCTTCGAAACTAAGGAAGATGTTTCTAAAGAGGAAGCATTAAGAAGGGAAATTTCCAAGAATAAAGAACAGATAGCATCAGTGACTGCTATTGAAGAAGAATCAGAATTCCAGGAGAGATATGACTCGTTCGACCCAAAAGAAATAGCTAGAATGAAGCCATATATCGAGGAAACTCCGAAATTGGAATTGAAGAAGTTACTCGATAATCTGGAGTATGCATTCTTAGAAGGAGAATCGCAGCTCCCCGTAATCATCTCTAAAGACCTCACGCCATAAGAGAAGGCAGAATTTATTCAGGTTTTGAAATCACATAAGAAGGCAATTGCTTGGAAGATCTCCGACATAAAAGGAATCAGCCCCAACTATTGCACCCATAAGATCTTCATGGAAGATGATTTCAAACCGTCAGTTTAGAGGCAAATAAGGGTCAACCCGATGATTCAATAAGTCATCAAGAAAGAAGTAATCAAACTTCTGAACGCCGGTCAAATCTATCATGTTTTTGATTCACCATGGGTCAGTCATGTTCAAGTGGTACCCAAGAAGGGAGGGACGAACATAATTAAAAATGAGAATAATGAGCTTATTCAAACATCCAAAGTCACCGGTTGGAGGGTCTGCATAGATTATCGTTGATATCGGCTAAAAAGTCACATTTTCACCCCGGTATTAAAGCCCAAAAACAAGAAAGATTCAAACTTTGTCGGCAAAATACCTACTTCGTCAGTTAGAATTTAAGAACAAGTAATTACGAAGACGGTGCAAAAAGAATCAAGAGAATCGGAGCTAAAATGAAGATTCTAGAGCGAAAACGGTGAAAGACAAGAAATCAAGTTACGATCCAGGGATACCAGCTGACCAGGAAAGCCAAACAGCCTGCCAAACGGCTTTACTGGCTCACAAACGGCCTGCCAAATGGCCAGGGCAAACGGCCCATGCAAACGGCTTGGCTTGGCAAACGGACCCTGCAAACGGCCTGCCAGCCGTTTGCAGGGAGAAAATCATGCTTATTTAAAGGGTCTTTGTCATTCATTCCAACACACACTTCAATTCAATTCTTTCTCTCTCTTGTACAATATTAGTCATACTTTCAAGGTCTTCGACTCCGTGCGGGAAACCTAGTACCCGGAGAAGAACTCCGAAGATTGTATTAGGAGCGGTCTGGAGTCTTGAAGTTGTCACTTTTATATTCAGAACTCGTTCAATGTACTGGTACTTCTATCCTTTATCTTCATATAATATCTTCTATCATTATGTTCTGTATTGTTGCCATGATTAGCGAGTAGTTATCTTTAGTGTATGCTATGATGTAAGCAATTATAATGCCGAAATAATATTATGGTTTGTGTATGTTGTTGAAATGCTTTCCGATTATGCTTTAAACTCAATCACTTTTCCAACTAATAGAACGTAGTTATTGGCTCTGTTATTGGGAAGTCGTGAACCCCAATTCAGAGTACACTATCTGTGTCACCCCTTGGTAAGAGAAGTCTATCGGATACAATGTAAGATCGACTGAGGCACACCAATTGTAGTAAGTCTATCGAACTTTGAATTTCGACTGAGGACTCTTTTGTAGTGAAACATCTGACTAGACCCTTAGTACATTGTCGGTCCCAGACCATGCTAGTGTAGTCACCAAGTATATAAACTTCGTACATGCATGCTGAAGCACAGTGATTGTTGTAAGCTGCACCTCTGCTATGTAAGGCCATGGAAACCGGTCAGTGTTGATTAGTAAACTGCACTATAACGTGGTCTCAAGCATTCCACCCCGTTTGAGGGATTCTTAGTTAATTAATGAACTGTTTGTTTAGACACATAAAGGATTGGACCGTTAGGATAACCGAACGTGTTCATGGAAGTCAGCTTGACTTGGCCATGGCGTTCTTTATGGTTGAACTCTTTTTAAGGGCCTAACTATCTTTTAAACCAATCATTAACGAAAGCATTGAAACACATCACGTCTCTCGGATTGTGACAAGCCGGAAATTTCCGACCAAATTTAAACTTTAATCTGTATATATTCCTGACACGATAAGCAAAGTTTGTAAGATGAATCCAAGAATTTTAAACTGTGTTCATACACTTATGTAACCTCGACCAAATTCCAATGATTCACGAACCATTATATGAACGAACATGATTATATATGTATATGTGTATATATTATAACTTAAAAACATTAACAAAGTATTAGACGTATAATACTTTACATGAACGTATTTGTTTTAAAATATATTTAAAATAATTATCGACGGAATTAAAAGATAATATCAAATGATTGAATTATCAGATACGTTGAATTATGGCTATGAGTCCCTATTAGGAGGTCCACTTTGATTTAGGAAACCTTTCCTTTTTAATCATATTAGGAAAATGGTAAAGTGATTTTACAAATAAGAACAAAGTGTCAATTAACGGGAACTAGACAATGGTTAGTGGAGATTCCCGTTTGATTTTCAATTTATGCTTTACAATAATTGTCTCGTGACTTTTGATAAGACAAACTATTAAACTTGTATATTAATTAACATGGAAGTAAGATTATAGAATATAGATAACTTAGAGGATGGATATCGACAAGTTAAGTAAATTAACATTTTGCATTAAAATGATTTTATACGTTTACCTAACCTTTAGACTTTATATCACGTTGCACCAACAAACGTTAAAAACTTGAAACCTATGAAAAGTATATTTAATCTTACTTCTCTAAAATGTTTAATGATATAATAACTTCTACTAATATAATTTTTTTTTAAATGATTCTTTAATATACTTAGTTTTGGAAAACAAAGTTTTCATATTTACTTAATATTGTTTCAAATGTACAAAAACAATTTTTAAAGAACTTTATTAGTGAAACGTCTTATAAGATAAATTGTTCATAGGTTTTAAGGAACTAATTAAAGCTTTATATCATAAATTATATATATATATATATATATATATATATATATATATATATATATATATATATATATATATATATACACATACATATATATTGTTTCAAAAACGTAAAACGTGATACGACATAATATTTTCTATTACTTAAATGTTTTGAACTTTGAAATATAATTAGATAGATATTTCAATTATATATAAGATATACAAAATTATATTCTTAAGTAAGAATATATATATATATATATATATATATATATATATATATATATATATATATATATATATATATATATATATATATATATATATATATATATATATATATATATATATATATATATATATATATATATATATATTACAAACGCGTTAATGTATAAATTAAATATAAAACGTTTCGATATTATTCAACGTATTTTAGTAAACAACGAGACATTGATTTAAAGAAGCAAACAACCAAAACACTCAAATGAATAAGTTACATATTGAGTTGGATTATTTTTCAATGATTTGAGTCTTGTCATATATAAAGGTACACGTCGCGAAACGTAAAATGCTAGTTTTCTTAGTGTACGAAATGTCGTTCGAAAAACCAGAAGCGAGACATGAGTCGAGTGACAACGTCCGTGTCATTTGAGTAAAAATTATATTTTTACGATAAACGTAAATATAATATAATATATAATTAATTATATAAATAAAATATATTATATATATTATATTATTAAAACCGTCGGCAGCCCACGAGGGAATTAGGAGTGAGCTGGAATTGTGTGTGCCGTGATCGTGGCTATATTCCTCTTACAGACTCCGCAGTCGCAGAGCAGTGGGTTCCAGAGCAGAGTTATAAAGCTCGAGGTTTCGGCCGAATGAAATTCATCATTCTATCTCTCGATCTAAAATTACTCCGTATATATTTATTTTATTTATTATTATTATTATTAATCTTATTATTATGATTATTATTAGTATAATTATTATTAACTAGTAGTATACATAAAATACTACGACGAGGTTATGAACGGATTATTTCAAAATGAGTTTTATGAGCCGGATAGAGTTAAGGAAATTATGGGTTATAGCTATGGAGGTGATGGGTATGGTTCATGGGTATGCTCGTGAGGTCAATCTAGTGTTTATCATCTCCGTTGCATTTACGTACCTTTCCTGCAATATTGAATCTCAATATTGATACGTGAGCACTCATAACTTAACTTTTATATATTGATAGTGTATCCCTGACTAGTCCTCGAGTATATAGGATTATGCATGTTTGTACTTTTGATAGTGCCTTTAGTTAGGTTATGTTGAATCCTGAATTAGTTATATATGCGGTTGAGATAAGGTATAAGATATGCATGTCGTTGGAAAGCTAGCGAAAAATTAAGAACTTTTCATTTAGATATCGAATGGTTTCGATGAACGGATTAGAAGTTATAGTCAATTGAATTTTTGTATTATGATTATTATTATCGTCGTTATAATTTTGTTTATCTTATTATTATTATTATTATTATTATTATTATTATTATTATTATTATTATTATTATTATTATTATTATTATTATTATTATTATTATTACTACTACTACTACTACTATTGTCATTATCAATAAAATGTATTATCATTAAAAATTGTTATTTTTATTATTTTTAATATCGTTATTATCGTTAAAGTTATAATTAATATTATTAATATTATCATTATTAGTATTATTGTAATTAAAAACTAATATTAGTAACACCTAATTATTTTGATTACTATTATTATCGTTATTATGAACACGATATAAAAGACGAATAAAAGCTATTAAACAAAACGATTAGGAAATAATGAGTAAGAGTATCTTGATGAAATTAAAATATTATAAGATTTTGATTTAGATAAAATTATCGTTCTTATTATTTTTATCATTACTATTATTATTAAAAGTATCGTTGGTATTAAAACTATCATTTTAACAAAAATTATCATTTTAATAGAAATGTCATTGTTATTATAAAATATCTCCATTATTATCATTTTAAATAGAATTATTATTTTAAAGATATTATTAAAAATTATCGTAAATATTAATGTTATCATAATTAGAATTATCATTTTATCATAATGTCATTTTTAGTAATTATAAATATTGATATTTTTATTAATAAAATAATAATTATTATTATTACAAAATAATACAACTTTTACTTACTATTATTATAGATATTATTTTATCAAATAAATATGTGATACAAACATATTTTACTACGGGTAATAAAATTACTTTAATAATACTTATCATATTATCTTTATGATATTAAATGAACTCTATAAATTTTATTACTTAATATATATAAAAGTATATTTTATTATATAGATTTTAATATAAAAATTTTATTTATTAATAAATGAATTATTTTATTTACTCTAATAAATCTTTTAAAAATATTTAAAAATATAAAACGACGATATTTAAACTATATATTAATCATGTATAGATTTTGGAAATCATTTTGAGTCAAATTGACTTTTGTTGACCTTTGCATATTAGTCTCGAGCATTAGGATTGTGATACACTATGACCTGACCTAAATTACTATACAAATATTGACCAACATATATATATATATATATATATATATATATATATATATATATATATATATATATATATATATATATATATATATATATATATATATATACTTAATTTAGGTTCGTGAATCTGAGGCCAACCTTGCACTTGTTCAATCATGTTATATGTATTTTTACTACAAAATACAGTATGGTGAGTTTCATTTGCCTTTTTACCCTTTATATTTTTGGGCGGAGAATACATGCGCAATTTTTATAAATGTTTTACGAAATAGACACAAGTAATTGAAACTACATTATATGAGTGAATGATCGAAGCCGAATATGCCCATTTTGCTTGGTAACCTTAGAATTAGTAAACCGATCAACTAATTGACGCGAATCCTAAAGATAGATCTATTGGGCCTAACAAACCCCATCCATCGTTGCGGATGCTTTAGTACTTCGATGTTGTTTTATCATGTCCGATGGATGTCCCAGAATGATACGGGATATTCTTATATGCATCTTGTTAATGTCGGTTACCAGGTGTTCACCATATGAATGATTTTTGTCTCTATGCATGAGACGTATATTTATGAGCGCTGGAAATGAAATTCTTGTGGTCTATTAAAATGATGAAAATGAATGATTATGATAAACTAATGAACTCACCAACCTTTTGGTTGACACTTTAAAGCATGTTTATTCTCAGGATTGAAAGAAATCTTCCGCTGTGCGTTTACTCATTTTAAAGATATTACTTGGAGTCTTTCATGGCATATTTCGAAGAACGTTGCATTCGAGTCATTGAGTTCATCAAAGATTATTATTAAGTCAATTTATAGTTGGATAGTGGATATTATGAAATGGTATGCATGCCTGTCAATTTTCGATGTAAAGAAAGTTTGTCTTTTAAAAACGAATGCAATGTTTGTAAAATGTATCATATAGAGGTCAAATACCTCGCGAAGTAATCAACTATTGTGAATCATTTATAATGTATATGAACGGGTCCTTTCACGGATATGGTAAACCATGAATTCTATTATGCTTAAGAAAGTTTAGACCTTTGTGGAATGTTAATACGTCACCCAACCGAGTCGCTCAATTGGATGAGCCGTCTGAACGTGTATGCCTGTAGTCAGACTGCACAGGAGTCGGGGGTAAGGGACATTGCTGTCTATTCAGAATCTTCAAGCCTAGCACAGTACCCAGTGACATGTCTTATGACAGGGGCGTTTAGGACCAGTGTAATGAATACAAGTCCTCTGCCTATTCATGAGCTAGCATTCCATAATCTCGTCAAAGTAACTGATGAAATCATAGTATGCACTTACTTTTACCTTATCTGAATTACAAATTTTATCGCATTTACTTTATCTGTCTTATAAATTAGAAAATCCCAAAAATTAAGTAACCACTACTCCTCCATAACTATCTTAGGCTTAAATATCGGTTCGATTCTACTGATATCTCAAAAATACGACTCTAGGTCATACTTCCCTTACTCATACCAAGGAGTAGTACGATTTACGCCCCACTAAATATAAATTTAAAATAGTACCCCCCCTTCTTGGTGGTTGATTCTGACGTGTTGCGACCTAACGACACCGCACAAATAAAACTGTCCGTTTCGGCCATATCAAGAGGGAAGCTAGATTTTGGAGCCGCTGCCGAGGAGCTGGTATCAGACAATACTGCTCTCTATCAAACTTATTCACAAGCATTTAGTGGTGTCTAAGAAAGACAATTATACACGGACTTGGTTGTTGGATTTTCCGAACAGTCTCCAATTATATTGGAACCAAAAGGATCCTACCTCTCCGTATTCGGCCTGGCCACTTGGTTTGTTGAATAGTTCGTGCGGAGCTCTGTTATCGAAATACCAGGGAATCAGTAGCCAGAACCAAAAACATATTCAACCTTAGGATAGTTAGTTAAAATTAGATTACTTTAGATTAGATTACCTTAGATTATGACTACCTTAGACTAGCTTAGCTTACCTTAGATTACTTTAGAAGTTTAGTTTATCTGTTTAAAATTAAAAACAAAAAGGCATACCCAGTGTATGACCCAAACCCGATCTAGACCAGGGCCATTGTTATTCGTACCCGATCCAGACGCAATAATCTCTAAAGCACGCAAGGAAGCACGAATCATAAATCGAATGGCGTTACACGTTACTTTAGCAGAAAATACTAAACTCTATGTTTGAAGGTCGAGGAGGACGATCAGATTTCCAGAGATTCTAGGACACTCGTTTGATTTAAAACATCACATCATCCAGCTCATCCAGAATAGCTGTCAGTTTCATAGATTACCGAATGTCGATCCTAATTCTCACCTTGATAAATTCATATCTCTTTCGAACTCCTACAAGTAGCCAGGGATAGGACAAGATATAGTCCGGATATACTTGTTTCCCTATTCTCTCACTCATCATGCTCAAACCTGGTTCGAAGGACTGGAAAAAGATTCCATCACGTCATGGACGGAGATGGCCACTAAATTCCTAACCAAATATTTCCCTCCTTCTAAAAAACTAAACTAAAGAATGACATCATTAACTTCAAACAAAGTTATGATGAATCTCTTTACAATGCATGGGAGCGATTCAAAACCCTGCTGAAGAAATGCCCTAATCACCAGCTATAACGGTCAGCCCAAATCTGTACCTTCTACAATGGTCTTGCAGTAAATCATAGGATGATGATCGATACAACAGCTCAAGGAAATCTGATGAACCAAACCTTAGACGAAGCATGGGAATTGCTCGAGAACATGATAATGCATCATCATGAATGGAACAGTGGTGAAACAACTTCATCATCTGCCCCTCTTTCTGCACTTAACAATCAAACGGAGGCCATCAAATCCCTCACGGATAAGATTGAATCTCTTGCTAAACAACTCGGAGAATTGAAGACGCAGCCGCAGCAGGTCAACCAAGCTCAGGCTAGTAGTGACCTGAACTTTTCCATGTTTACATATATTAATTGAGTTTGATAATTACATGACTAAATGTTTCCAACGTGTTAAGCAATCAAACTTGTTAAGACTTGATTAAATGAAATAAGTTTCATATAGACAATTGATTCAAGATAATATATCGATTTATTTCTGTACTTCTAACTGTGGACAACTAGTTGTAGGTTATTAACGAGGACAGCTGACTTAATACACTCAAATCTTTAAAACATGATAAAAATGGTTGTAATTATATTTTGATCATACTTTGATATATATGTACATATTTGTATAGGTTCGTGAATCGATCCGTAGCCAAGTCTTATTTCTGAGAAAGGAAATATCTGTGAAAGTGAGTTATAGTCCCACTTTTAAAATCTAATATTTTTGGGATGAGAATACATGCAGGTTTTATAAATGATTTACAAAATAGACACAAGTACGTGAAACTACATTCTATGGTCGAATTATCAAAATCGAATATGCCCCTTTTTATTAAGTCTGGTAATCTAAGAATTAGGGAGCAGACACCCTAATTAACGCGAATCCTAAAGATAGATCTATTGGGCCTAACAAACCCCATCTAAAGTACTGGATGCTTTAGTACTTCGAAATTTATATCATATCCGAAGGGTGTCCCAGAATGATGGGGATATTCTTATATATGCATCTTTTTAATGTCGGTTACCAGGTGTTCACCATATGAATGATTTTTATCTCTATGTATGGGATGTGTATTGAAATATGAAATCTTGTGGTCTATTGTTACGATTTGATATATATAGGTTAAACCTATAACTCACCAACATTTTTGTTGACGTTTAAAGCATGTTTATTCTCAGGTGAATACTAAGAGCTTCCGCTGTTGCATACTAAAATAAGGACAAGATTTGGAGTCCATGTTTGTATGATATTGTGTAAAAACTGCATTCAAGAAACATATGTCGATGTAATATATTTCTATTGTAAACCATTATGTAATTGTCATGTGTAAACAATATATTTTAGATTATCATTATTTGATAATCTACGTAATGCTTTTAAAACCTTTATTGATAAAATAAAGGTTATGGTTGTTTTAAAATGAATGCAGTCTTTGAAAAACGTCTCATATAGAGGTCAAAACCTCGCAACGAAATCAATTAATATGGAACGTTTATAATCAATATGAACGGGACGTTTCAGTTGGTATCCGAGCGTTGGTCTTAGAGAACCAGAAAATTTGCATTAGTGTGTCTTATCGAGTTTTTTAGGATGCATTAGTGAGTTTGGACTTCGACCGTGTTTTCTTTAAAAATGATTGCTTAACATTTTTGTTGGAAACTATATATTATTAACATGTAAATATTATGTGATATATTAATCTCTTAATATGTTTGATATTGTGTGATAGATGTCTACCTCTAGCACAAATCCCATTGACCCACCTAATAATAACAAAGAGTCGAATATATATTGCCAAGATTCACAAGTTCTCGAAGAACCGGAAGAAGAGGAAACGGAACCGAAAGAAGAGGAACCGGAAGAAGAGGTACTAGAAGAAGAGGAACCGGAAGAAGAAGAGGTTTCGGAGGGGCGAATAGTAGGAACCACAGAAAACCGATCAAATAAAAGAAAATCCTCAACCAATGGACCAAAGTTAATAATGGTCAATGGTGTTTCCGCTAAGGAAGCAAAATATTGGGAAAATTACCAAATTTTCGATGAATCGGATCCTGATGAGGATTCCGATGATGTTATAGAAATTACCCCGACCCAATTTAATGAGGCAAAAGAAAATAATAAGGGAAAAGGCATCAAAATAGAGAAATCTGATTCCTACCCCGATGAACTTTATATGTACCGTCAACACCCGTATTTTCAATATCGTATAATAACCCGGGAACCTCTAAACCACCTGGTTTTTCTAAACCAATGTGGAAAATGACGGCTCGTATTAGAGGAACATCATATATCATTAGAAAATTAGAAAAAAGAACCAAGTCCGAAGAAGAAGAAACCAGTGATTCAGATTAGAGGGGTGTGAGCATGTTGTGTAATAAATGTATTGTAGTGTGCTTGTACTTTTATGTTCTATGTAAAAATTGCTTGTATTGTTTGTTATTACGAATCTAATCCTTGTCTATTTTACAGTATAAAAAAAAATGGACGTTAAGGGTAGACAACCGAATATTTTAGAAGACCTACCAAAGGATATGATTGAGGAAATCTTGTCTAGAGTCGGTCAGAATTCATCAGCACATTTAGTTATGGAAAAATTAACTTGTCAAACATTTGAAAGACTTTCCAGAAATGCCTTAGTTTATAAAAGGCTTTCCTTTGATAGGTGGGGTATATCACATTGGAGAGACTTTAAGTTACGCCGTGTTTTCTTTAAAGCGTTAAATGCGGGGAACCCAAATGCAATTTTACGCTACGGGTTAAGAACCTATTTTGACTCAACATATCCCAACATAGGATTTCGTGAATTAGAAAGAGCTTCTAACATGCAACATAAAGAAGCATGTTATGTTTACGGGTTAGTGATGTTCGCTTCTTATCAAAGTGAGAAAAAGAACATCGGATTGCAGGTTTTAAATAAAACTTTCTCACAAGTGACGGATTCAGTAGTTGGGGTGAGAAACAAGGTTTTTAGATTATTACGGGGCTGTTGGACATTATGAAACCCTCGTCCTTTTGACGACATTACAACATGCTGCCTAGCTAATGGTCATAACGGTTATTTTCCACAAGACCAAGGATGGGAAGTCATCTTAGTAAAACCAGAATGCATGACTTGTTTTTGGACTTATGAATTACGTGTCTTTATTTCCTTTGCTGAACAACTTGCGTATTAACTAGATTTATCTTCAAAACTGTCATGTATCATAGTGTACTATATTTCATGTTATATGTAATATAGCGAAGTTGTAAGTTTGAAGAATATTTGTATGTGATATATTATTATAATCAGTTTTTCATATGGAATTGTAGTAGTTGAATTGTATATTAGCTACTAAGTATGAACTTAACGAGCAGGTAGTACCCGAATTTAAACTTATAAAACGCTAATATGAAGAAAAAACTTTTATAAATGAGTTCATATTATGCTACGAGATATTGACTACTCTTAATATTCTGTATGATTAACTTGTTTCATTTGACTATTTTGAAGGAAATGGCACCGACTACTCGACACACCTTGAATATGAGCGAAGAGGAATTTTGTGCCTTTCTTGCTTCAAACATAGCAGCAGTACAGGCCGCGCTACATACCAACAATAACTCTGAATCTAGCAATACAGCTAATGGCGCAAGAAATCGTGTAGGATGCTCCTACAAGGAATTCACTGCCTGCAAACCTTCAAACTTTGATGGGATCGAAGGACCAATCGGATTGAAATGGTGGACCGAGAAAGTTGAATCGGTGTTTGCCATAAGTAAGTGTGCTGAAGGAGACAAAGTGAAGTACGCTACGCATACCTTCACAGGTATTGCGTTAACATGGTGGAATACCTATCTAGAGCAAGTGGGACAAGATGCTGCTTACACGCTGCCGTGGTCAGCATTCAAGCACTTGATGAACGAGAAGTACCGTCCCAGAACCGAGGTCAATAAGCTCAAGTCAGAACTTAGAGGGTTACGAACACAGGGATTCGATATTACTTCGTACGAAAGACGATTCACAGAATTGTGCCTATTGTGTCCGAGAGCATTCGAAGATGAGGAAGAGAAGATCAACGCGTTTGTGAAAGGGTTACCGGAGAGAATCCAAGAAGATATAAGTTCACACGAGCCTGCCTCCATACAAAAGGCATGTAGAATGGCTCACAAACTAGTGAACCAGATTGAGGGAAGAATTAAAGAACAGGCGGCGGAAGAGGCTAACGTGAAGCTAGTCAAAAGAAAGTGGGAGGAAAATGGTGATAAGAGTCACCAATACAACAACAACTATCCCAACAATTGTAACATCAATCGCAACTACAACAAATGGCACAACAACAACAACAACAACAACTACAACAATCATCCCAACAACAATAACAACCGCAACAACAACAACAATCAGAAGCAGCTATGCCAAAGGTGTGAAAAGTATCACTCAGGGTTCTGCACCAAATTTTGCAACAAGTGTAAAATAAATGGTCATAGCGCGGGGAAGTGTGAGGTCTACGGACCAGGGGTTAACAGAATGAAAGGAACAAATGGTGTCAGAACGAGTAATGGCGGAGCAAGTAGTGTCAGAGCAAGTTATGCCAATGTAGTTTGTTATAAATGTGGAAAATCGGGCCACATTATTAGAAATTTCCCGAACCAGGAGAACACGAATGGACAAGGCCGCGGAAGAGTTTTCAATATTAATGCGGCAGAGGCACAGGAAGACCCGGAACTTGTTACGGGTACGTTTCTTATTGACAATAAATTTGCTTATGTTTTATTTGATTCGGGTGTGGATAGAAGCTATATGAGTAGAGATTTTTGTGCTAAATTAAGTTGTCCATTGACACCGTTGGATAGTAAATTTTTACTCGAATTAGCAAACGGTAAATTAATTTCAGCAGATTATATATGCCGAAATCGAGTAATTAAACTGGGTAGCGAAATATTTAAGATTGATTTGATACCAGTAGAGTTAGGGAGTTTTGATGTAATAGTTGGCATAGACTGGCTGAAGGAGATGAAAGCAGAGATCGTATGTTACAAAAATGCAATTCGCATTGTACAAGAAGAAGGAGAACCCTTAATGGTGTACGGAGAAAAGGGCAACACGAAGCTAAATCTTATTAGTAATTTGAAGGCACAAAAACTAATAAGAAAAGGTTGCTATGCTATTCTAGCACACGTCGAGAAAGTACAAACTGAAGAAAAGAGCATCAATGATGTTCCCATCGCAAAAGAATTTCCCGATGTATTTCCGAAAGAATTACCGGCACTACCTCCACATCGATCTATTGAATTTCAAATAGATCTTATACCAGGAGCTGCACCAATAGCTCGTGCTCCTTACAGACTCGTACCCAGCGAGATAAAAGAACTGTAAAGCCAACTGCAAGAACTATTAGAACGTGGTTTCATTCGACCAAGCACATCACCATGGGGAGCTCTTGTTTTATTTGTCAAGAAGAAGGATGGTACATTTAGGTTGTGTATTGACTACAGAGAGTTGAATAAACTTACCATCAAAAACCGTTATCTACTGCCGAGAATTGACGACTTATTTGATCAACTACAAGGCTCTTCGGTTTATTCAAAAATCGATTTGGGTTCTGGATATCATCAAATGCGAGTAAAGGAGGATGATATTCCAAAAACTGCTTTTAGGACGCGTTATGGTCATTACGAGTTTATGGTTATGCCGTTTGGATTGACTAACGCACCAGCTCTGTTCATGGACCTTATGAACCGAGTGTGTGGGCCATATCTTGACAAGTTTGTCATTGTTTTCATCGATGACATACTTATTTACCCAAAGAATGATCAAGAGCACGAAGAACATTTGAGAAAAGTGCTAGAAGTATTGAGGAAAGAAAAACTGTACGCTAAGTTTTCAAAGTGTGCATTTTGGTTTGAAGAAGTTCAATTCCTCGGTCACATAGTGAACAAAGAAGATATCCAGGTGGACCCGACAAAGATCGAAACCGTTGAAAAGTGGAAAACCCCAAAAACTCCGAAGCATATACGTTAATTTTTAGGATTGGCTGGTTACTACATAAGATTCATCCAAGATTTCTCCAAAATAGCAAAACCCTTGACTGCATTAACGCAAAAAGGGAAGAAATTTGAATGGAAGGATGAACAAGAGAAGGCATTTCAGTTATTGAAGAAAAAGCTAACTACGGCACCTATATTGTCATTGCCTGAAGGGAATGATGATTTCGTGATTTATTGTGACGTATCAAAGCAAGGTCTCGGTTGTGTATTAATGCAACGAACGAAGGTGATTGCTTATGCGTCTAGACAATTGAAGATTTACGAGCAAAATTATACGACTCACGATTTGGAATTGGGTGCTGTTGTTTTTGCATTAAAGACTTGGAGGCATTATTTATATGGGGTCAAAAGTTTTATATATACCGACCATAAAAGTCTCCAACATATATTTAATCAGAAGCAACTGAATATGAGACAACGCAGGTGAATTGAACTGTTGAATGATTATGATTTTGAGATTCGATACCACCCGGGGAAGGCGAATGTGGTAGCTGACGCTTTGAGTACAAAGGACAGAGAACCTATACGGGTAAAAGCTATGAATATAATTATTCGTACTAACCTTACTACTCAAATAAAGGAGGCGCAACACGGGGTTGTAAAAGAAGGAAAATTGAAGAATGAGATACCCAAAGGATCAGAGAAACATCTTAATATTCGGGAAGACGGAACCCGATATAGGGCTGATAGAATTTGGGTACCAAGGTTTGGAGATGTGAGAGAAATGGTACTTAAGGAAGCACATAAAACCAGATATTCAATACATCCCGGAGCGGGGAAGATGTATAAAGATCTTAAGAAACACTTTTGGTGGCCGGGTATGAATGCCAATATTGCTAAATATGTAGGAGAATGTTTGACGTGTTCTAAGGTCAAAGTTGAACATCAGAAATTATCAGGTCTACTACAACAACCTGAAATCCCAGAATGGAAATGGGAAAACATTACCATGGATTTCATTACTAAATTGCCAAGGACTGCAAGTGGTTATGACACTATTTGGGTAATAGTTGATCGTCTCACCAAGTCAGCACACTTCCTGTCAATGAGAGAAGATGACAAAATAGAGAAGTTGGCGCGATTGTATTTGAAGGAGGTTGTCTCCAGACATAGAATACCCGTCTCTATTATCTCTGATAGGGATGGTAGATTTGTTTCAAGGTTCTGGCAGACGTTGCAACAAGCATTGGGGACTCGTCTAGACATGAGTACTGCCTATCATCCACAAACTAATAGGCAAAGTAAAAGGATGATACAAACGCTTGAAGACATGCTACGAGCATGTGTTATTGATTTCAGAAACAGTTGGGATCGACACCTACTGTTAGCAGAATTTTCCTACAACAACAGTTATCAATCTAGTATTGAGATGGCACCGTTTGAGGCACTTTATGGTAGAAAGTGTAGGTCTCTGATTTGTTGGAATGAAGTGGGGGATAGACAGATTACGGGTCCAGAGATAATACAAGAAACTACCGAGAAAATCATCCAAATTCAACAACGATTGAAAACCGCCCAGAGTCGACAAAAGAGCTACGTGGACAGTAAAAGAAAAGATATAGAGTTTGAAATTGGAGAAATGGTCATGCTTAAGGTTTCACCTTGGAAAGGCATTGTTCGATTTGGTAAACGAGGGAAACTAAATCCAAGGTACATTGGACCATTCAAGATTATAGATCGTGTCGGACCAGTAGCTTACCAACTGGAGCTACCTCAACAACTCGCAGCTGTACATAACACTTTCCACGTCTCGAATTTGAAGAAATGTTTTGCTAAAGAAGATCTCACTATTTCGTTGGACGAAATCTAAATCAATGAAAAACTTCAATTCAATGAAGAACCCTTCGAAATAATGGATCGTGAGGTTAAGAGACTTAAGCAAAACAAGATACCGAATGTTAAGGTTTGATGGAATGCTCGTAGAGGACCCGAGTTCACCTGGGAGCGTGAAGATTAGATGAAGAAGAAATACCCCCATCTATTTCCAGAAGATTCGTCAACACCTTCAATAACTTAAAATTTCGGGACGAAATTTATTTAACGGGTAGGTACTGTAGTGACCTGAACTTTTCTATGTTTATATATATTAATTGAGATTGATATTTATATGACTAAATGTTTCCAACGTGTTAAGCAATCAAACTTGTTAAGACTTGATTAAATGAAATAAGTTTTATATAGACAATTGATTCAAGATAATATATATATATCGATTTATTTCTGTACATCTAACAGTGGACAACTAGTTGTAGGTTATTAACGAGGAAAGCTGACTTAATACACTCAAATCTTTAAAACATAATAAAAATGGTTGTAATTATATTTTGATCATACTTTGATATATATGTACATATTTGTATATGTTCGTGAATCGATCCGTGGCCAAGTCTTATTTCCGAGGAAGGAAATATCTGTGAAAGTGAGTTATAGTCCCACTTTTAAAATCTAATATTTCTGAGATGAGAATACATGCAGGTTTTATAAATGATTTACAAAATAGACACAAGTACATGAAACTACATTCTATGGTTGAATTATCGAAATCGAATATGCCCCTTTTTATTAAGTTTGGTAATCTAAGAATTAGGGAACAGACACCCTAATTAACGCGAATCCTAAAGATAGATCTATTGGGCCTAAAAAACCCCATCCAAAGTACCAGAGGCTTTAGTACTTCAAAATTTATATCATATCCGAAGGGTGTCCCGGAATGATGAGGATATTATTATAAATGCATCTTGTTAATGTCGGTTACCAGGTGTTCACCATATGAATGATTTTTATCTCTATGTATGGGATGTGTATTGAAATATGAAATTTTGTGGTCTATTGTTACGATTTGATATATATAGGTTAAACCTATAACTCACCAACATTTTTGTTGACGTTTAAAGCATGTTTATTCTCAGGTGAATACTAAGAGCTTCCGCTGTTGCATACTAAAATAAGGACAAGATTTGGAGTCCATGTTTGTATGATATTGTGTAAAAACAGCATTCAAGAAACATATATCGATGTAATATATTTCTATTGTAAACCATTATGTAATGGTCATGTGTAAACAGTATATTTTAGATTATCATTATTTTATAATCTATGTAATGCTTTTAAAACCTTTATTGATAAAATAAAGGTTATGGTTGTTTTAAAAATGAATGCAGTCTTTGAAAAACGTCTCATATAGAGGCCAAAACCTCGTAACGAAATCAATTAATATGGAACGTTTATAATCAATATGAACGGAACATTTCAAGGCTTGTGTTAATTGTATCAACCTGCAACCCACTGAAGAATATCAAGTTGAGTACGAAAACCCTGATGGTTCTGTCTGTTACGTTCAATACCCAGCTCGTCCACCAAATCCCAGATTCAATCAACAACCTAGGGTTAATCAATTTCAGCGAAGCAATCAGCCTTTTCGCTATCGCTATCCACCTTATCCCGCCCAACAATCTCAATTAACCTACGATCAACCACTTCCACTCACTGGTTCACCAGTCGAGGAAAATTTCCCTACCACCCAGATTACAAAAGCAACTAACCACACTCTCAGAGCTGATGATCATTTAACTCAGTTCATTCAAGGATAACAACAGCTAAATCAGAGAACTGCATCCAGACAAGATTAGACGGAGATACTAATGAGAAATTAATTGGCTCTGCTCAAACGTCTGGAAACACAGCTCGGACAGTTATCACAATGCCTTGAAACCCGACCGCAGGGAAGGTTGCCAAGTAATACTATCCAAAATCCCCACATAGAAGAAGCAAAGCTAATGGATTCCGTAATCCCTGAGGAAGAACCACGGAGAAGGTCAGCTAGGCTCAAGAACAAATCGACATATACTCAAAAGCTGACCCCTGCAACTCCGGTGCGTGTACTCTATCCTAAAAGGCTACAGGAAGAACCATCCAAGCTTGATTCCTTCAAACTTGATGGAAGATTCCTAGACACTATGTCCAAAGTCCCCAACCAGAAGAGATACATCCGAAGGCTTCTCTCTATAAAGGAGAGGATATCAGATTCTAACAAAATTCTCCTGAGTGAAGAATGCTCTGCATTACTCAGAAACTCTGTGCCACCAAAGCTAGGAGATACGGGTTGATTCGTGTTCCCGTGTTCAATCTACCAATCTGGTGTAGTGACCCGAACTTTTCCATGTTTATATATATTAATTGAGATTGATATTTACATGATTAAATGTTTCCAACATGTTAAGCAATCAAACTTGTTAAGACTTGATTAATTGAAATATGTTTCATATAGACAATTGACCACCCAAGTTGACCGGTGATTCACGAACGTTAAAACTTGTAAAAACTATATGATGACATATATATGGTTATATATATAGTTAACATTATATTATGATAAGTAAACAGATCATTAAGTATATTAACAATGAACTACATATGTAAAAACAAGACTACTAACTTAATGATTTTGAAGCGAGACACATATGTAACGATTATCGTTGTAACGACATTTAATGTATATATATCATATTAAGAGATATTCGTACATCATAATATCATGATAATATAATAATTTAAAATCTATTTTGATATTATAAACATTGGGTTAACAACATTTAACAAGATCGTTAACCTAAAGGTTTCAAAACAACATTTACATGTAACGACTAACGATGACTTAACGACTCAGTTAAAATGTATATACATGTAGTGTTTTAATATGTATTTATACACTTTTGAAAGACTTCAATACACTTATCAAAATACTTCTACTTAACAAAAATGCTTACAATTACATCCTCGTTCAGTTTCATCAATAATTCTACTCGTATGCACCCGTATTCGTACTCGTACAATACACAGCTTTTAGATGTATGTAATATTGGTATATACACTCCAATGATCAGCTCTTAGCAGCCCATGTGAGTCACCTAACACATGTGGGAACCATCATTTGGCAACTAGCATGAAATATCTCATAAAATTACAAAAATATGAGTAATCATTCATGACTTATTTACATGAAAACAAAATTACATATCCTTTATATCTAATCCATACACCAACGACCAAAAACACCTATAAACACTTTCATTCTTCAATTTTCTTCATCTAATTGATCTCTCTCAAGTTCTATCTTCAAGTTCTAAGTGTTCTTCATAAATTCCAAAAGTTATAGTTTCATAAAATCAAGAAAACTTTCAAGTTTGCTAGCTCACTTCCAATCTTGTAAGGTGATCATCCAACCTCAAGAAATCTTTGTTTCTTACAGTAGGTTATCATTCTAATACAAGGTAATAATCATATTCAAACTTTGGTTCAATTTCTATAACTATAACAATCTTATTTCAAGTGATGATCTTACTTGAACTTGTTTTCGTGTCATGATTCTGCTTCAAGAACTTCGAGCCATCCAAGGATCCATTGAAGCTAGATCCATTTTTCTATTTTCCAGTAGGTTTATCCAAGGAACTTAAGGTAGTAATGATGTTCATAACATCATTCAATTCATACATATAAAGCTATCTTATTCGAAGGTTTAAACTTGTAATCATTAGAACATAGTTTAGTTAATTCTAAACTTGTTCGCAAACAAAAATTAATCCTTCTAACTTGACTTTTAAAATCAACTAAACACATGTTCTATATCTATATGATATGCTAACTTAATGATTTAAAACCTGGAAACACGAAAAACACCGTAAAACCGGATTTACGCCGTCGTAGTAACACCGCGGGCTGTTTTGGGTTAGTTAATTAAAAACTATGATAAACTTGGATTTAAAAGTTGTTATTCTGAGAAAATTATTTTTATTATGAACATGAAACTATATCCAAAAATTATGGTTAAACTCAAAGTGGAAGTATGTTTTCTAAAATGGTCATCTAGACGTCGTTCTTTCGACTGAAATGACTACCTTTACAAAAACGACTTGTAACTTATTTTTCCGACTATAAACCTATACTTTTTCTGTTTAGATTCATAAAATAGAGTTCAATATGAAACCATAGCAATTTGATTCACTCAAAACGGATTTAAAATGAAGAAGTTATGGGTAAAACAAGATTGGATAATTTTTCTCATTTTAGCTACGTGAAAATTGGTAACAAATCTATTCCAACCATAACTTAATCAACTTGTATTGTATATTATGTAATCTTGAGATACCATAGACACGTATACAATGTTTTGACCTATCATGTCGACACATCTATATATATTTCGGAACAACCATAGACACTCTATATGTGAATGTTGGAGTTAGCTATACAGGGTTGAGGTTGATTCCAAAATATATATAGTTTGAGTTGTGATCAATACTGAGATACGTATACACTGGGTCGTGGATTGATTCAAGATAATAATTATCGATTTATTTCTGTACATCTAACTGTGGACAACTAGTTGTAGGTTACTAACGAGGACAGCTGACTTAATAAACTTAAAACATCAAAATATATTAAAAGTGTTGTAAATATATTTTGAACATACTTTAATATATATGTATATATTTTTATAGGTTCGTGAATCAACAGTGGACAAGTCTTACTTCTCGACGAAGTAAAAATCTGTGAAAGTGAGTTATAGTCCCACTTTTAAAATCTAATATTTTTGGGATGAGAATACATGCAGGTTTTATAAATGATTTACAAAATAGACACAAGTACGCGAAACTACATTCTATGGTTGAATTATCGAAATCGAATATGCCCCTTTTTATTAAGTCTGGTAATCTAAGAATTAGGGAACAGACACCCTAATTGACGCGAATCCTAAAGATAGATCTATCGGGCCCAACAAGCCCCATCCAAAGTACCGGATGCTTTAGTACTTCGAAATTTATATCATATCCGAAGGGTGTCCCGGAATGATGGGGATATTCTTATATATGCATCTTGTTAATGTCGGTTACCAGGTGTTCACCATATGAATGATTTTTATCCCTATGTATGGGATGTATATTGAAATATGAAATCTTGTGGTCTATTATTATGATTTGATATATAGGTTAAACCTATAACTCACCAACATTTTTGTTGACGTTTTAAGCATGTTTATTCTCAGGTGATTATTAAGAGCTTCTGCTGTCGCATACTTAAATAAGGACGAGATTTGGAGTCCATGCTTGTATGATATTGTGTAAAAACTGCATTCAAGAAACTTATTTTGTTGTAACATATTTGTATTGTAAACCATTATGTAATGGTCATGTGTAAATAGGTTATTTTAGATTATCATTATTTGATAATCTACGTAAAGCTTTTTAAACCTTTATTGATGAAATAAAGGTTATGGTTTGTTTTAAAAATGAATGCAGTCTTTGAAAAACGTCTCATATAGAGGTCAAAACCTCGCAACGAAATCAATTAATATGGAACGTTTTTAATCAATAAGAACGGGACATTTCAGTTGGTATCCGAGCGTTGGTCTTAGAGAACCAGAATTTTGCATTAGTGTGTCTTATCGAGTTTTGTTAGGATGCATTAGTGAGTCTGGACTTCGACCGTGTTTACTTGAAAAATGATTGCTTAACAAATTTTGTTGGAAACTATATATTTTTAACATGTGAATATTATGTGATATATTAATCTCTTAACGCGTTTGATATTATGTGATAGATGTCTACCTCTAGAACAAGTCCCATTGACTCACCTAATAATAATGAAGAGTCAAATGTAAATTGGAATGATTCGTGGACTGATTCACAAGTTCCCGAAGAGGAACCGGAAGAAGAGTCGGAACCGGAAGAAGAATCGGAACCGGAAGAAGAATCGGAACCGGATGAAGAAATAGAACCGGTGGGGGAAATAATAAAACGGTTAAGTAAAAGAAAATCCTCAACCAACCGACCAAGGTTAATTATGGTCAATGGTGTTTCCGCCAAGGAAGCAAAATATTGGGAGGATTACCAATTCTCCGATGAATCAGATTCCGACGAGAATTCCGATGATGTTATTGAAATTACCCCAACTGAATTTAAAAAGGCAAAAGAAAATAATAAGGGAAAGGGCATAAAAATAGAGAAATCTAATTCCAACCTCGATGAACTGTATATGTATCGTCAACCCCCGAAGTCCTTAAGTTGTAACAATGACCAGGGAACCTCTAAACCACCAGGTTTTTCTAAACCAATGTGGATAACGACGGCTCGTATTAGGGGAACATCATATATCCCTAGAAACTTGGCAAAACGAACCAAAATCGAAGAAGAAGAAACGAACGAGTCGGAATAAGATAGTTGTATCCGTGTGGTGTAATATATGTAATATAGTGTTCTTATGCTTTATGATATATGTAAAAATTGCTTGTATTAATAAGTATTTTTTTTTATGAATCTAACTCTTGTCTATTTTACAGTTTAAAAACACAAAATGGATAGACAACCCAATATTTTTAAGAGACCTACCCGGAGACATGATTGATGAAATCTTGTCTAGAGTCGGCCAGAATTCCTTGGCACAACTATTTAAGGCGAGATCAGTTTGTAAGACATTCGAAGAACGTTCCAAGAATGTCTTGGTTTATAAGAGACTTTCGTTTGAAAGATGGGGGATATCACATTGGGAAACCCATAAGTTATGATGTGTTTACTTTGACGCATATATTGCGGGGAACCCAAATGCTATTTTACGCAACGGGTTAAGAAATTATTTTGACTCAATATATCCGAATATTGGACTTCGTGATTTAGAAAAAGCGGCTAACATGCAACATAAAGAAGCATGTTATGCTTACGGATTAGTAATGTTTGCTTCTCACCAAAGTGAGAACAAGAACATCGGGCAACAACTATTAAACAAAACATTTCCACAAGTGACGGAGTCGGTAATTGGGGTAAGAAATGAGGTTTTTAGATTATTACGGGACTGTTGGACATTACGTAACCCTCGTCCCTTTGACGACGTTACAACACGCTGTCTTATCAACGGCCATAACGGTTATGTTCCACAAGACCAAGGATGGGAAGTAGTCCTAGTAAAACCAGAATGCATGACTTGTTTCTGGACGTATGAATTACGTGTCTTTATTGCCTTTGCTGAACGACTTGTGTACTAGCTAGAATTATCTTCACAACTATCTTGTATCAAAGTTATTGTGTGCTATATTTCATGCTTTATGTAAAATAAGCGGTATTGTAAGTTTGTAAAATATTGTGTAAAAGTTTGAACGCGAAATATTATTATAATCAGTTTTTTCATATAGAATTGTAGTAGTTGAATTGTATATTAGCTACTAAGTATGAACTTAACGGGTAGGTACTACCCGAATTTAAACTTATAAAACGCTAATATGAAGAAAAAGCTTTTATAAATGAGTTCATATTATGCTACGAAATACTATTAACTACTCTTAATATTCTGTATGATTAACTTGTTCCATTTAACTATTTTGAAGGAAATGGCACCGACTACTCGACACACCGTGAATATGAATGAAGAGGAATTCCGTACTTTTCTAGCTTCAAACATAGCCGCAGTACAGGCTGCGCTACATACCAACAATAACATTGGATCTAGCAGTACAGGAAATCGTGTAGGATACACCTACAAAGAATTCACTGCCTGCAAACCTTTGGAATTTGATGGAACCGAAGGACCGATCGGATTGAAACGGTGGACCGAGAAGGTCGAATCGGTGTTTGCCATAAGTAAGTGTACTGAAGAGGACAAAGTGAAGTACGCTACGCATACCTTCACAGGTTCTGCGTTAACATGGTGGAATACCTATCTAGAGCAAGTGGGACAAGACGATGCGTACGCACTACCGTGGTCAGCATTCAAGCACTTGATGAACGAGAAGTACCGTCCCAGAACCGAGGTCAATAAGCTCAAGACAGAACTTAGAGGGTTACGAACCCAAGGATTTGATATTACCACGTACGAAAGACGATTCACAGAATTGTGCCTATTGTGTCCGGGAGCATTCGAAGATGAGGAAGAGAAGATCGACGCGTTTGTGAAAGGATTACCGGAAAGAATCCAAGAAGATATAAGTTCACACGAGCCCGCCTCCATACAACAGGCATGTAGAATGGCTCACAAACTAGTGAACCAGATTGAAGAAAGAATTAAAGAACAGACTGCTGAAGAGGCCAATGTGAAGCAAGTCAAAAGAAAGTGGGAGGAAAATGGTGATAAGAATCACCAATACAACAACAACAACAATCGCAACATCAATCGCAACTACAACAAACGGCCCAACAACAACAACAACAAAAACAACAACAGCAACTACAACAATCATCCCAACAACAATAATAACCGCAACAACAACAACAATCAGAAGCAGCTATGCCAAAGGTGTGAAAAGTATCACTCGGGGTTCTGCACCAAATTTTGCAACAAGTGTAAAAGAAATGGTCATAGCGCGGCGAAGTGTGAGGTCTATGGACCAGGGGTTAATAGAACGAAAGGAACAAATGGTGTCGGAACGAGTAATGGCGGAGCAAGTAGTGTCGGAGCAAGTTATGCCAATGTAGTTTGTTATAAATGTGGAAAACCGGGCCACATTATTAGAAATTGCCCGAACCAGGAGAACACGAATGGACAAGGCCGCGGAAGAGTTTTCAATATTAATGCGGCAGAGGCACAGGAAGACCCGGAGCTTGTTACGGGTACGTTTCTTATTGACAATAAATCTGCTTACGTGTTATTTGATTCGGGTGCGGATAGAAGCTATATGAGTAGAGATTTTTGTGCTAAATTAAGTTGTCCATTGACGCCTTTGGATAGTAAATTTTTACTCGAATTAGCAAATGGTAAATTAATTTCAGCAGATAATATATGTCGGAATCGAGAAATTAAACTGGTTAGCGAAACATTTAAGATTGATTTGATACCAGTAGAGTTAGGGAGTTTTGATGTGATAATCGGTATGGACTGGTTGAAAGAAGTGAAAGCAGAGATCGTTTGTTACAAAAATGCAATTCGCATTATACGAGAAAAAGGAAAACCCTTAATGGTGTACGGAGAAAAGGGCAACACGAAGCTACATCTTATTAGTAATTTGAAGGCACAAAAACTAATAAGAAAAGGTTGCTATGCTATTCTAGCACACGTTGAGAAAGTACAAACTGAAGAAAAGAGCATCAATGATGTTCCCGTCGCAAAAGAATTTCCTGATGTATTTCCGAAAGAATTACCGGGATTACCCCCACATCGATCCGTTGAATTTCAAATAGATCTTGTACCAGGAGCTGCACCAATAGCTCGTGCTCCTTACAGACTCGCACCCAGCGAGATGAAAGAACTACAAAGCCAATTACAAGAACTTTTAGAGCGTGGTTTCATTCGACCAAGCACATCACCGTGGGGAGCTCCTGTTTTGTTTGTCAAGAAGAAAGATGGTACATTCAGGTTGTGTATCGACTACCGAGAGTTGAACAAACTTACCATTAAGAACCGCTACCCACTACCGAGAATCGACGACTTATTTGATCAACTACAAGGCTCGTCTGTTTATTCAAAGATTGACTTACGTTCCGGGTATCATCAAATGCGGGTGAAAGAAGATGATATTCCAAAGACTGCTTTCAGAACACGTTACGGTCATTACGAGTTTATGGTCATGCCGTTTGGTTTAACTAATGCACCAGCTGTGTTCATGGACCTTATGAACCGAGTGTGTGGACCATACCTTGACAAGTTTGTCATTGTTTTCATTGATGACATACTTATTTACTCAAAGAATGACCAAGAACACGGTGAACATTTGAGAAAGGTGTTAGAAGTATTGAGGAAGGAAGAATTGTACGCTAAGTTTTCAAAGTGTGCATTTTGGTTGGAAGAAGTTCAATTCCTCGGTCACAGAGTGAACAAAGAAGGTATTAACGTGGATCCGGCAAAGATAGAAACTGTTGAAAAGTGGGAAACCCCGAAAACTCCGAAACACATACGCCAGTTTTTAGGACTAGCTGGTTACTACAGAAGGTTCATCCAAGACTTTTCCAGAATAGCAAAACCCTTAACTGCATTAACGCATAAAGGGAAGAAATTTGAATGGAATGATGAACAAGAGAAAGCGTTTCAGTTATTGAAGAAAAAGCTAACTACGGCACCTATATTGTCATTGCCTGAAGGGAATGATGATTTTGTGATTTATTGTGATGCATCAAAGCAAGGTCTCGGTTGTGTATTAATGCAACGAACGAAGGTGATTGCTTATGCGTCTAGACAATTGAAGATTCACGAACAAAATTATACGACGCATGATTTGGAATTAGGTGCGGTTGTTTTTGCATTAAAGACTTGGAGGCACTACTTATATGGGGTCAAAAGTATTATATATACCGACCACAAAAGTCTTCAACACATATTTAATCAGAAACAACTGAATATGAGGCAGCGTAGGTGGATTGAATTATTGAATGATTACGACTTTGAGATTCGTTACCACCCGGGGAAGGCAAATGTGGTAGCCGATGCCTTGAGCAGGAAGGACAGAGAACCCATTCGAGTAAAATCTATGAATATAATGATTCATAATAACCTTACTACTCAAATAAAGGAGGCGCAACAAGGAGTTTTAAAAGAGGTAAATTTAAAGGATGAATTACCCAAAGGATCGGAGAAGCATCTTAATATTCGGGAAGACGGAACCCGGTATAGGGCTGAAAGGATTTGGGTACCAAAATTTGGAGATATGAGAGAAATGGTACTTAGAGAAGCTCATAAAACCAGATACTCAATACATCCTGGAACGGGGAAGATGTACAAGGATCTCAAGAAACATTTTTGGTGGTCGGGTATGAAAGCCGATGTTGCTAAATATGTAGGAGAATGTTTGACGTGTTCTAAGGTCAAAGCTGAGCATCAGAAACCATCAGGTCTACTTCAACAACCCGAAATCCCGGAATGGAAATGGGAAAACATTACCATGGATTTCATCACTAAATTGCCAAGGACTGCAAGTGGTTTTGATACTATTTGGGTAATAGTTGATCGTCTCACCAAATCAGCACACTTCCTACCAATAAGAGAAGATGACAAGATGGAGAAGTTAGCACGACTGTATTTGAAGGAAGTCGTCTCCAGACATGGAATACCAATCTCTATTATCTCTGATAGGGATGGCAGATTTATTTCAAGATTCTGGCAGACATTACAGCAAGCATTAGGAACTCGTCTAGACATGAGTACTGCCTATCATCCACAAACTGATGGGCAGAGCGAAAGGACGATACAAACGCTTGAAGACATGCTACGAGCATGTGTTATTGATTTCGGAAACAGTTGGGATCGACATCTACCGTTAGCAGAATTTTCCTACAACAACAGCTACCATTCAAGCATTGAGATGGCGCCGTTTGAAGCACTTTATGGTAGAAAGTGCAGGTCTCCGATTTGTTGGAGTGATGTGGGGGATAGACAGATTACGGGTCCGGAGATTATACAAGAAACTACCGAGAAGATCATCCAAATTCAACAACGGTTGAAAACCGCCCAAAGTCGACAAAAGAGCTACGCTGACATTAAAAGAAAAGATATAGAATTTGAAATTGGAGAGATGGTCATGCTTAAAGTTGCACCTTGGAAAGGCGTTGTTCGATTTGGTAGACGAGGGAAATTAAATCCAAGGTTTATTGGACCATTCAAGATTATTGATCGTGTCGGACCAGTAGCTTACCGACTTGAGTTACCACAACAACTCGCGGCTGTACATAACACTTTCCACGTCTCGAATTTGAAGAAATGTTTTGCTAAAGAAGATCTCACTATTCCGTTAGATGAAATCCAAATCAACGAAAAACTTCAATTCATCGAAGAACCCGTCGAAATAATGGATCGTGAGGTTAAAAGACTTAAGCAAAACAAGATACCAATTGTTAAGGTTCGATGGAATGCTCGTATAGGACCCGAGTTCACCTGGGAGCGTGAAGATCAGATGAAGAAGAAATACCCGCATCTATTTCCAGAAGATTCATCAACACCTTCAACAGCTTAAAATTTCGGGACGAAATTTATTTAACGGGTAGGTACTGTAGTGACCCGAACTTTTCCATGTTTATATATATTAATTGAGATTGATATTTACATGATTAAATGTTTCCAACATGTTAAGCAATCAAACTTGTTAAGACTTGATTAATTGAAATATGTTTCATATAGACAATTGACCACCCAAGTTGACCGGTGATTCACGAACGTTAAAACTTGTAAAAACTATATGATGACATATATATGGTTATATATATAGTTAACATTATATTATGATAAGTAAACAGATCATTAAGTATATTAACAATGAACTACATATGTAAAAACAAGACTACTAACTTAATGATTTTGAAGCGAGACATATATGTAACGATTATCGTTGTAACGACATTTAATGTATATAAATCATATTAAGAGATATTCGTACATCATAATATCATCATAATATAATAATTTAAAATCTCTTTTGATATTATAAACATTGGGTTAACAACATTTAACAAGATCGTTAACCTAAAGGTTTCAAAACAACATTTACATGTAACGACTAACGATGACTTAACGACTCAGTTAAAATGTATATACATGTAGTGTTTTAATATGTATTTATACACTTTTGAAAGACTTCAATACACTTATCAAAATACTTCTACTTAACAAAAATGCTTACAATTACATCCTCGTTCAGTTTCATCAATAATTCTACTCGTATGCACCCGTATTCGTACTCGTACAATACACAGCTTTTAGATGTATGTAATATTGGTATATACACTCCAATGATCAGCTCTTAGCAGCCCATGTGAGTCACCTAACACATGAGGGAACCATCATTTGGCAACTAGCATGAAATATCTCATAAAATTACAAAAATATGAGTAATCATTCATGACTTATTTACATGAAAACAAAATTACATATCCTTTATATCTAATCCATACACCAACGACCAAAAACACCTACAAACACTTTCATTCTTCAATTTTCTTCATCTAATTGATCTCTCTCAAGTTCTATCTTCAAGTTCTAAGTGTTCTTCATAAATTCCAAAAGTTCTAGTTTCATAAAATCAAGAAAACTTTCAAGTTTGCTAGCTCACTTCCAATCTTGTAAGGTGATCATCCAACCTCAAGAAATCTTTGTTTCTTACAGTAGGTTATCATTCTAATACAAGGTAATAATCATATTCAAACTTTGGTTCAATTTCTATAACTATAACAATCTTATTTCAAGTGATGATCTTACTTGAACTTGTTTTCGTGTCATGATTCTGCTTCAAGAACTTCGAGCCATCCAAGGATCTATTGAAGCTAGATCCATTTTTCTCTTTTCCAGTAGGTTTATCCAAGGAACTTAAGGTAGTAATGATGTTCATAACATCATTCAATTCATACATATAAAGCTATCTTATTCGAAGGTTTAAACTTGTAATCACTAGAACATAGTTTAGTTAATTCTAAACTTGTTCGCAAACAAAAATTATTCCTTCTAACTTGACTTTTAAAATCAACTAAACACATGTTCTATATCTATATGATATGCTAACTTAATGATTTAAAACCTGGAAACACGAAAAACACCGTAAAACCGGATTTACGCCGTCGTAGTAACACCGCGGGCTGTTTTGGGTTAGTTAATTAAAAACTATGATAAACTTGGATTTAAAAGTTGTTATTCTGTGAAAATTATTTTTATTATGAACATGAAACTATATCCAAAAATTATGGTTAAACTCAAAGTGGAAGTATGTTTTCTAAAATGGTCATCTAGACGTCGTTCTTTCGACTGAAATGACTACCTTTACAAAAACGACTTGTAACTTATTTTTCCGACTATAAACCTATAATTTTTCTATTTAGATTCATAAAATAGAGTTCAATATGAAACCATAGCAATTTGATTCACTCAAAACGGATTTAAAATGAAGAAGTTATGGGTAAAACAAGATTGGATAATTTTTCTCATTTTAGCTACGTGAAAATTGGTAACAAATCTATTCCAACCATAACTTAATCAACTTGTATTGTATATTATGTAATCTTGAGATACCATAGACACGTATACAATGTTTCGACCTATCATGTCGACACATCTATATATATTTCGGAACAACCATAGACACTCTATATGTGAATGTTGGAGTTAGCTATACAGGGTTGAGGTTGATTCCAAAATATATATAGTTTGAGTTGTGATCAATACTGAGATACGTATACACTGGGTCGTGGATTGATTCAAGATAATATTTATTGATTTATTTCTGTACATCTAACTGTGGACAACTAGTTGTAGGTTACTAACGAGGACAGCTGACTTAATAAACTTAAAACATCAAAATATATTAAAAGTGTTGTAAATATATTTTGAACATACTTTGATATATATGTATATATTGTTATAGGTTCGTGAATCAACCAGTGACCAAGTCTTACTTCCCGACGAAGTAAAAATCTGTGAAAGTGAGTTATAGTCCCACTTTTAAAATCTAATATTTTTGGGATGAGAATACATGCAGGTTTTATAAATGATTTACAAAATAGACACAAGTACGTGAAACTACATTCTATGGTTGAATTATCGAAATCGAATATGCCCCTTTTTATTAAGTCTGGTAATCTAAGAATTAGGGAACAGACACCCTAATTGACGCGAATCCTAAAGATAGATCTATCGGGCCCAACAAGCCCCATCCAAAGTACCGGATGCTTTAGTACTTCGAAATTTATATCATATCCGAAGGGTGTCCCGGAATGATGGGGATATTCTTATATATGCATCTTGTTAATGTCGGTTACCAGGTGTTCACCATATGAATGATTTTTATCCCTATGTATGGGATGTATATTGAAATATGAAATCTTGTGGTCTATTATTATGATTTGATATATATAGGTTAAACCTATAACTCACCAACATTTTTGTTGACGTTTTAAGCATGTTTATTCTCAGGTGATTATTAAGAGCTTCTGCTGTCGCATACTTAAATAAGGACGAGATTTGGAGTCCATGCTTGTATGATATTGTGTAAAAACTGCATTCAAGAAACTTATTTTGTTGTAACATATTTGTATTGTAAACCATTATGTAATGGTCATGTGTAAATAGGTTATTTTAGATTATCATTATTTGATAATCTACGTAAAGCTTTTTAAACCTTTATTGATGAAATAAAGGTTATGGTTTGTTTTAAAAATGAATGCAGTCTTTGAAAAACGTCTCATATAGAGGTCAAAACCTCGCAACGAAATCAATTAATATGGAACGTTTTTAATCAATAAGAACGGGACATTTCATCTGGAACCATTCATGCGCTAGTAGATTTAGGAACAAGTATCAACCTAATCCCCTACTCTCTCTACAAGAGATTAGAGTTAGGAGAATTGTCACCAACTAAAATGACAATCCAACTTGCCGATCACACAATTCGATATCCTAAGGGTATAGTTGAGAACGTCTTGGTAAAAGTCGACAAATTCTTGTATCCTACCGATTTCGTAGTAATGGATATTAAGGAAGACCTACACACACCAGTAGTGTTAGGAAGACCTTTCATGAATACGGCTATGACTGTCATTGATGTGTATAATCAAACCTTGATCTTACGATCACATGGGGAGAGCGTTACCTTCAAAATTGACCGACCAACCGATCTTTCTGGACAGGCATAGTTGTTTTCTATTTCCACCAGATGGATCACTTCCGATGACGAGTCTTCACCATCGACCGATGATATCGAGATGCTTGTCGAATCATAGTCTGTAGATGACCCAGAAATGGAAGAAGAGGATCCCAGCGAAGAAATAGAGGAAGAAGAGGAATCTGAAGAGGAAGAGGAAATGGAAGATGTAAAAGAAACTGCGACAATACCCTCTCTAAGCATTGCGCATCACTAAGAATTAATGAGGCTTGAGACAGAAGATCACAGTTTAATCATTCGCTTCAAGAAGAAGACTGACAAGGCTGAGGTTAAGGATATAGAAATTGATCCTGCAAGTATCAAAGTGGAGAATCAGAATACTGAAGAAACCCGTTCATCAGACGCATCCTTAGAAGAACAATATACCGATGATGACTAGGAAGAGCAACATGAAGACATTCTGAATAACTCACACTCTCCAATCGAACCAGATCAAGGGGAGCCGGACTCTTTTTTAGATCGGATTCCGGTCATATCCATACACGCAGACATGATAACGTTCATCAATGATACCGATGAATTTGAAGATATTCTCGAACCTATCCGTAAATCAACAATTGATTTTACGCTACGCTTAACAGAACAAATTATGGCTATCCGAGAAGAATACAACCTTTATCTCCAAAGAGAAGACAATGATGTTGAAATCCTAGAAGCACGCATTCAAGACTTTATCAATACTCTTCACGATCATATATACTAAGAAGAAAGGCAACAAGAGCACAATTCAGTGGTTCGCACTATTCTTGAGACAATATTTTGTCGAGATCAGAAGATCATTTACTCTTAAGGTTTATAACGCCTTAGCCGCATCTGCACTTTCGTTCTCAGCAAACCAACTAGCACTACTGACTCTCATCCGGAAGTACATGGATCTTTTCACCAGACGCGTGACTTATCATTCTGATTCGCAAATGATCGAGGATATTCACAGCTTTTTCGCTCTCTTGGAAAGAGATAATTTCGAAAGCACACAAGACACACTAGTGATTTATGTGACAATTGATCACCATGCTGATCTGATTATCAAAGAGTTACGAGACGCTGTTACAGAGGAAGTAAGGCGCAACAATCCGTTCTCTCATCTTGAACCAGATCGAGTCAACATTGCCACTTATGTTACGAAGCAGATATCACGTATCTTCCACGAATCCACAGATCCAAGTTTCACTTCTATAGATACAGTTTCTAACATTGTTTGAAAACCTTAGAAATGAGCATCCCATCAGAGAAACAATCACCACCAGCACTGCTTCTATGATTGACATTCATGGGTCAACCAGCAGAGCCGTGAATCATATTCTCATCGGACTTCAAGACTTATCAAGAGCCAAAACTGCGCACTTCTTATCCTTCAGAAGATCTTCAAGAGAATTATCGGATCTTCTACCACTATTGGCCCGACACTTTCTCAGCATTTACCCGCCAAGACTCACATTCCCTCGAGAAGACCAAGATTACAACAATCAGCGAGGAATGTTTGCTTTTTAAAGCATCACTACGGTCGAGCCACCGACCTTAAACAAAAGCGCTTCTCGGGAGGCAACCCGTGCAATAAAGTAGAGTAGAAGAATAAAGGATGACAAATGAGCTGATCAATAAAAGACGCAAGGATTGAAAGCCAGTCACATCTGCTAGGAGTAGTTCTTTCTTCCCGCTACTAGCTCAAAATTCAAACTATGTCACATCCTAACTTATCACTAAGTGTGGGATTCCAACCCGATTAAAACACTAGACAAATACTCCTAAATCTTCAACTAAAACTCTTAAGTGTGGGATACACTAGGAACATTGAGGACAATGTTCGTCTAAGTGTGGGATGTTGGTATAATTTTTTTATGCTGTATTAAAATAACCCATTACAAAGATTCCAAGTTCTTAAGCCAAATTTCAAAATTTTTAACAAGAGAAAGCCTTTTCGAAAAAGTATTTTAAAAAACCTGAAATGTTAAAATCAATTTTTCAGAAGTCCAGGAGTCTGATCAGACCCCGAAAAACAGCAAGCAAGTGCTTCGGTGAGGTTCTTGGTGCTTGATGCTCATCACGTTTCTCATCCTTGATGCTTGTAAGCTTTAAGTGTACAACTCTTTGATGTTTTAGCATCACTTTGACCAAGGTTCAACCATCAACACACAACTAAGAGTAAAATCTATCATTCTACAAGTTTAGAACATCAAGATTGCCTCTTTATTGCATAAATCCAATAAAGCTTCAACCTTTGTCCTTTTTACACAAGTTTATGCATCTCCATCATATGTGATGATGAAGACTTGATATTTATCATCACAACAAACACAAAAGGGTTCCAAGTAAGTGAGATCTACAATAATAATTTAGATCTCAAGTATTAAGAAAACCCTAAGCTAGAAAGCTTGAATATTTACAAGATTAATGAGACCATAAGCTAGAAAGCTAAGATCTTTAACAAAATAATGAAAGTAATGAGACCATAAGCTAAAAAGCTAAGATCTTTAACATAATAATGAAACCCTAAGCTAGAAAGCTTGGATCTTTAGTGTTCTTGAAGATCTTGAAGCATAAAGCTTGGATCTTTAAGATACATGAAGATTATAAACATAAGTTTTGATCTTTATAACAAAATAAAGAAATTACAAGCTAGATCTAACAAGTAAATGAAGATTCTAAGCTAGAAAGCTTGAATCTTTCATGTTCTTGAAGGATTCAAACCCAACTTTGAATCTACAAGATATAACATGCTCAAAACCTAAAAGCTAGATCCATAAAATGATGATGATGATGTCGACTTCATGAAGAAGAAAAGAAGAAGAAGAAAATTTAAAACTTACACTTTTTAGAATGAGAAAGACTAGAGAGAGAATTAGAGAGTAAGTGTGTGTAAATTACAAATGAGATTAAGTGTAGAATGGGTGAAATAAGGCTTGTATTTATAGGTGGTGAGGTGAGGGTGGGGTGGTGGTGGCCGTGATTTTGGAGGGGGGACAAGGGGGACAAACTTTTGCTTTTTGGTTAATGGTTGTCTAAAGTTGGTGCTTATGTTAGGATCCCATGCAACATTAAGGATAATGCTTAACAAAAATGCTAGTATGTTCCCTCTAATAAATGGGCATTTGTATTTCATTATAATGGGTCACTAACTTATAATAATTAGGCTAATTAAATAGCCTACTAGCTAGTGTAGCGTAGGCTAAAGTCCAACAAGGTAAAAGTCCAATGTAACACCCGCGTGCCTAGCTGAAATGACCCTTTTAACCTTGGGTGTGTTTGTATGTTATTATAATAATTATTTGTTTATAATTATTTGGTTGTTTAGTTGAGACCATTTTGTGACAAGGGTCACAGAACAGGTTCGTTTGTTTAATTTGGACTCCGTTAGAGTAGTCAAATTAAGTACGAAAAATATCAGATAACTGGTAAATACCCGTGTGTGATGGGGTATTGTATTTAACCTAAATATAAAAGCAAGAAGTCAGCTACTTCTCTTATTTTCTTGAACCTTCTAAACAAACACCGTACCTAATCTCTATCCCCTTCACAAACCCTAATTGATCTAAACTTGAAATTGGATTAAGAGACTTTAGAAATTGATTTCTAGCATCATTGTGAGCATCATCTCAGGTTTGTCTTGTTGAATCCATGCTTTGAATGTTAGAAATTGGGTTTTTATGTTCTTGAGTTAAAAAGTGTAATTTTAGGTTTGATTCTTGCTTTAATGTGTTAGATAATGTTAGAAATAGTTGCTATAAAGTTTATATGATGTTTTTGAAGTGGTTTCATGATCAGATTGAGCAAAAATCATGTTTTGGGGTCAAAAAACGCGAAAACAGCGTGTTGTAGGTATTCATCAGCACCCGAACTTTTGACAGGTCACTTATACGAGTGACCACACTTGTGAGGGTCAACCACACATGTGAGGACTCACTCATATGAGTGAGGCCTCAGTCACACGTGTGAGCACATGGTCAGATTTATAGAAATTTGTTTTGGTCATAACTTTCAAATCATAACTCAGTTTTTGATGAATCAAGTATCGTTGGAATTGTAATAAAAAATCCTTTCTAATGGTAAACTATTTAGAAGCTATATCAAAATGTATTTAGGTCAGTAATAGAGGTATTAGCGTGTGTGTCTAGTGTGCATGCGTTAATATGTTATTATGGGTTGAATTCTTGATATAGGCTTATGAATTAATGACTATATGATGAATATAGGTTGGAAAATATCTTTACATGTTGCTATTGATGTTCCTTATCACTCGCACAAGTGAGCCTTCACTCGCACGAGTGAGCTTTCACTCGTACGGTTGAGGCGGTCAACCGCATGGTGAACCGCACGAGTGAGTGGTTACTTGAATTGTTATATTTGCTACTTAGATCGTATGATTGATATGTGACTCGTATGAGTCATATGTCACCCATGTGGTCAACCGTATGGATCTACTATTGTGTAATTAGAGATTTGGCCAAGGACCAAACGTACGAGTGGGGTGTCAACCACACGGTTGGGGTTTCTCAGACGTGCGGATGAGTGTCACTCGTACGGTTGACAGGTCAGATTGATTAAGTGATGGTATTGGTGTTGCTGTTTTGTTGTTGGGTTGTTATCAAGACAAGATTACTGACTATGTTATGTCTATTCTCAAATGATAAAGACAAAGAGAAGGCTCAGTAAGATTAGAATTCTGAGTTCCTTCTGTTGCTGGTAATCGGTGAGTGGGATTATCTCCGGGTGTAGTATAGAGTAGCAAGTTGTGCTACTATGTTATAATGTTATAGTTGCCATGCTTAGTAGATATGTTGTAATAATGATCACTGTAGAGTTGCCATGCTAGTCGTAGTGACAGTTGTCCGTAGTGGTAGTTGCTTAACAGTTGTGTGTACAAGTTATAGTTGCTAGTTGGAACCTATAGTTGTTAGGTTCAGCTCAGAGAGGTCAACCTAGTTGTGGTTGGCTCTAGTTGACTACTGTTTGTTGAGTATAGTGCTAAACGATGCATCACCTGCGTGTGGATTACTATACTGGGGATTCAGTAGTAAAGACTATCGGTAGATGCTAGACTGATCAGCTAGTGGTCATGTGCTCGGACAAGCCGCCGATCCTCTAGTTGGAGCATAGTTGCTAGTTGCTATATGCCAGTTGCCAGTTGATAGTTGCTAGTTGTTACTTTCCAGATGATTAGTTGTTAGTTGCCGGTTGCCTGTTATTGATTGTTGTAGCTGTTGTAGTTATACAAGTTGGTACTGTACGCTAGATCTGTTAGATGATTCCATTCACTTAGCCTTGTGCTAACCCCCCTCACCTCCTCCCTTGCAGGTTTTAGATGTTAGCGGGTTTCGGGATAGAAGTGGTTGTTTGAAGATATGTTTGACAAGACGATCTATGATGTCTTGACTTTTATAAATATGTAACTAGTCATTTAACGTAACACCGGTGGTTTGTAATGAAGTAATTAACTAAGGGTAATTATGTAAATTAAGTCTTTTGCTGTGATTTAAAAAAAAATTCTAGGGTGTTACAACTTGGTATCACAGCATAGGTTTGGCCGCATGTACATTGTGTTGAATATCATGTTCCCAAACCTTGTGTTGTGTCAAACGTATCTGAGGGGACGGGTTAAGTGAATGTAGGGATTACATGCGTTAGTTGAGAGGTACTAACCTGTTTTCCACTAAGCGTTTGTGTGAGATGTTGTGGTAGTGCAGATATGGCAGATAATACACGAAACGCAGCTGGTCCGTCAGCCCCCGGAACATTCAGAGCCCCAGATGAAGACGGGTATGTGTCAGAAGAAAATCTGTAAGAACAAACTCTAGATTTGGAAAGTCGGTTAAAGGAAGCAAATGATCGAATAAGAGAATTAGAACAAAGTCAGGTAATAGTGAATCCAAGTGGTAGTGTGCCGAATCAGATGTTTAGTGGGTATCCGGTGCAGTCAAATATGTATCAGCAAACTGGAAGTGTTTTCCAACAACAGCAATGGGTACCACCTCAGTATCAGTTTACTCAAAAGTATCAGATGCAACCTCAGTTTAATCAACAGTTCCCAAATCAGATGTGAGGCCCTTATCAGATGTCGACGTTTCAACAACCGAAGAAATGTACCTTCAAACAGTTTTTGAATTGTAATCCACCAGAGTACTCAGGAAGTTCTAACCCAACGGTAACCCTTAACTGGTTAAGAGAGATAGAAAAGGTTTTTGAGGACTGTCAGTGCGAACCAGAATTAGAATTACAGGTTATTTATGCTAGTCGTATGTTGAAAAATAGGGCAATGGTTTGGTGGGATACGGTTATTTCTAGTATACCGAAAGAACAAGTGAACATGATTACTTGGGAACAATTTTATAGTAAAGTTTGTGAACATTATTGTTAGTCCTATGATCTCAATCGAATTAAGAAAAATTTTTGGCAATGAAAATGACTCATCAGATGACGATAGATGTGATTGAGCAGGATAAATTATGGTTTGTGCAACAGTGGGTTCCAGATGAGCAGTCCAGAATTTAACACGTTGTTAATATAATTTTACCAGAGTACAGAACGATGGTTAGGATGGCGACGAAGCTATCGCAAGCGTTTGTTATGGCCAAGATAGTAGAAGATGATCTTAAAGCATCAAGAAATAGAATGGTAGGTTATGTGGTACCAAAACAAGATCAGATGATGAGTCATTCGGACTCTAGGTCAAAGAAGTCTGTTAAGTTGAAATAGAAAAGTGGGTTAGAACAGAGTGGGACAGCATCAAGTCAGAATTCTTGGTGTTATAGTTTTAGATCATCTCATAGTGGTCCTTGTTCAGATTCAACCAAAAGATGTTTGAGATGTGATATTGTGCGGCACGAGATTCAGATGTGTTCGTTCCAAGAGGATGTATGTTGGAAATGCAATCAAGTGGGGCATAGGTCAGCTCAGTGTCCGTATGTAAGAGGATCAAGTTCTGGGGCGGGGCCAGGAGCGCAGTAGGTGGATCTTCTGGTTCTCCAGTTGGGCAGAAAAGAAAGAATCCACCTACGGCAACAGCAAGAGCTTATCAGATGGTTGCAGATGCAGATGTTAAATATGATGTGAATACATGTATGTTTAAAAATTCTCATACTGTTTAGTTATATATATATATATATATATATATATATATATATATATATATATATATATATATATATATATATATATATATATATATATATATATATATATATATATATATATATATATATATATATATATATATATATATATATGTGTGTGTGTGTGTGTGTGTATGTGTGTGTGTGTGTTAGATTGGTAGATCTTGATAGTAGTGCAAGATTTATTTGTTGCATTATGTTGCTTATGTTTTGGTTGCGACCCTTGTGTGTTATGTGGGGTAAAGGGTGATCCTTAGGTTGACTTTTTGAGATTGAGAATCGCGACTTGGATAGAGATGCGTTGAGTATGTTTGAATAGTAGACTTTTGGATGATAGGAAGTTGTTGGATAGTGGCATGAGTATGATTGTTATGACGGTAGTGAAATATATTAACCACATATTTCCTATGCTTGTTACATGTATGATCTGGTTGATAGATTATATTTGAATGATTGATAGACAACGTTTGAGTAATTGTGATTGGACAGATGTTGTGATTGATTAGTCATAAAGTAGTTAAATTAATTACCGATGCTTATTAAGGAGATTGATTGGACATAAGTTAGTGAATGAGACAAGTAGAATTTTTCCATTTCGATCAACTCAGAATGAAGGTATGATTTAGGTTAATATGCTTCTGTCCGGCCAACAGATGTATATTATGATAAATCATACGGAATTTCTGGGAAGCTGAAAGAAAATTAGGTGGCATGTGCTATATTGGATTGTGATGTGACTGGACATGAGACGAATAACCTGTGAAGTTCTGTTGACTTAATTGGTAATTTCGTGGACATATGTATAGATTTTAGCATGATAACTAATTCAATTGCCTAAGCTTTGGATAATTGGGAAAAGTGGACTGTATAAAGAGTTGAATTGGATGATAGATCGTGAAATTTATGATACGAAATGGCGAAGAAACATGAATTTGACTATGATTATTTGACTTGATCGTGTAATTTGTGGGCTTAAGTGGATTAACGGACGTTGATCGATGAAGATTGTGACAACTTATTTTGTATAGGGAGTGTATTGGCGTCAAGAATCTCATTTCCCTATGCAATTGTGGTGGATATTGTTGGTATCGGGGATAAGATCGATAAAGTTGACCGTGTGTTTTGGCGGTTCGAGTAACAATTTTGGGTTTTGTTGACCATAATTAAACCGATTCCGAGGACAGAATCTCTTTTAAGGAGAGTAGATTTGTAACACCCGCGTTTTGGGCCTAGCTGAAATGACCCTTTTGACCTTGGGTGTGTTTGTATGTTATTATAATAATTATTTGGTTGTTTAGTTGAGACCATTTTGTGACAAGGGTCACAGAACAGGTTCGTTTGTTTAATTTGGACTCCGTTAGGGTAGTCAAATTAAGTATAAAAGATATCAAATAACTGGTAAATACCCGTGTGTGATGGGGTATTGTATTTAACCTAAATATAAAAGCAAGAAGTCAGCTACTTCTCTTATTTTCTTGAAGCTTCTAAACAAACACCATACCTAATCTCTATACCCTTCACAAACCCTAATTGATCTAAACTTGAAATTGGATTACGAGACTTTAGAAACTGATTTCTAGCATCATAGTGAGCATCATCTCAGGTTTGTCTTGTTGAATCCATGCTTTGATTGTTAGAAATTGGGTTTTTATGTTCTTGAGTTAAAAAGTGTGATTTTGGATTTGATTCTTGCTTTAATGTGTTAGATATGCTTAATTGATGTTAGAAATAGTTGCTATATAGTTTATATGATGTTTTTGATTGAGCAAAAATCATGTTTTGGGGTCAAAAAACGCGAAAACAGCGAGCTGTAGGTGTTCATCAGCACCCACACTTTTGACAGGTCACTCGTACAAGTGACCACACTTTTGAGGGTCAACCACACGTGTGAGGACTCACTCGTACGAGTGAGGCCTCAGTCACACGTGTGAGCACATGGTCAGATTTGTGGAAACTTGTTTTGGTCATAACTTTCAAACCGTAACTCCGTTTTTGATGAATTAAGTATCGTTGGAATCGTAATGAAAAATCCTTTCCAATGGTAAACTCTTTAGAAGCTATATCAAAATGTATTTAGGTCTAAAATAGAGGTATTAGCGTGTGTGTATAGTGTGCATGCGTTAATCTGTTATTATGGGTTGAATTCTTGATATAGGCTTATGAATGAATGACTATTTGATGAATATAGGTTGGAAAATATCTTTACATGTTGAAATTGATGTTCCTTATCACTCGCACAAGTGAGCCTTCACTCGCAATAGTGAGCTTTCACTCGTACGGTTGAGGCGGTCAACCGCATGGTGAACCGCACGTGTGAGTGGTTACTTGAACTGTTATATTTGCTACTTGGATCATACAATTGAGATGTGACTCGTACGAGTCATATGTCACCCGTGTGGTCAACCGTATGGATCTACTGTTGTGTAATTAGAGATTTGGCTAAGGACCAAACGTACGAGTGAGGTGTCAACCGCATGGTTGGGGTTTCTCAGACGTGCGGATGAGTGTCACTCATACGGTTGATAGGTCAGATTGATTAAGTGATGGTATTGGTGTTGTTGTTTTGTTATCGGGTTGTTATCAAGACAAGACTACTGACTATGTTATGTCTATTCTCAGGTGATAAAGACAAAGAGAATGCTCAGTAAGATTAGAATTCTGAGTTCCTTTTGTTGCTAGTAATCGGTGAGTGAGATTATCTCCGAGTGTAGTATAGAGTAGCAAGTTGTCTACTGTGTTATAACATTATAGTTGCCATGCTTAGTAGATATGTTGTAATAATGATCACTGTAGAGTTGCCATGCTAGTCGTAGTGACAGTTGTCCGTAGTGGTAGTTGCTTAACAGTTGTGTGCACAAGTTGTAGTTGCTAGTTGGTACCTATAGTTGTTAGGTTCAGCTCAGAGAGGTCAACCTAGTTGTGGTTGGGTCTAGTTGGCTACTGTTTGTTGAGTATAGTGCTGAACGACGCATCACCTGCGTGTGAATTACTATACAGAGGATTCAGTAGTAAAGACTATCGGTAGATGCTAAACTGATCAGCTAGTGGTCGTGTGCCCGTACAAGCCGCCGATCCTCTAGTTGGAGCATAGTTGCTAGTTACTATATGCCAGTTGTTAGTTGCCAGATGATTAGTTGTTAGTTGCCGGTTACCTGTTATTGATTGTTGTAGCTACTGTAGTTGTACAAGTTGGTACTGTATGCTAGATCTGTTATATGATTCCATTCACTTAGCCTTGTGCTAACCCCCCTCACCTCCTCCCTTGCAGGTTTTGGATGTTAGCGGGTTTCGGGATAGAAGTGGTTGTCTGAAGATATGTTTGACAAGACGAACTCTGATGTCTTGACTTTTATATATATGTAACTAGTCGTTTAACTTAACACCGGTGGTTTGTAATGAAGTAATTAACTAAGGGTAATTATGTAAATTAAGTCTTCTGCTGTGATTTAAAAAAAAAATCTAGGGTGTTACATCCAACAAGACTAACTAGTGTGTGCTCTTGTAAATTACTAAGCATAATTAAGCATCCAAAAACCCAAGTAATTGTTATTATAAAATAACAATTAGTATTTCGTAGTCGTAATATTCCGGTTATGACAAAAGTTAAACGTGTACACAGTACGGAGTTCGTTCTAAACGTCAAGTGACACTAACGGTCATAAAGGCTTCCGGGGTTCAAGTTAAGTACCCTACGTACTTAAAGGCACATTTTAATATATAAATGAAAGTAATCAACATGTAGGAAGTTCCCAGAGTATAATATAGCTCACTACGCACAAATACGCAGTTTCATGAAAGTACAAAGCACAAAAGCAAGTCGAAAAAGTTGGGTCGTTACATTACCCACCTATTAATGAAACTTTCATCCCGAAATTTTAAGCTGAGGTGGATGGTAAAGTTTTGAAGAGGTGAGGATATTTTTGTTTCATCTGATCCTCTCGTTCCCAAGTAAACTCAGGTCCTCGTTTAGCATTCCATCAGACTCGGACGATCGGAATCTTGTTGCGTTTCAAGGTCTTAACCTCACGGTCCATAATTTCGACAGGTTCTTCCACGAAGTGGAGTTTGTCATCAATCGTAAGCTCTTCAAGTGGTATGACAAGTTCTGGTTTGGCAATACACTTCTTCAGATTCGACACGTGGAAAGTGGTGGTGAACTGCACTCAACTGAGTCGGAAGGTTCAAACGGTAAGCAACGGGTCCAACACGCTCCAAAACTTCAGAAGGACCAACATATCGCGGATTCAACTTCCCACGCTTTCCGAAACGGATTACACCTTTCCAAGGTGCGACTTTCAACATAACGCGGTCGCCGATTTGAAATTCGCGATCCCCGCGTTTAAGGTCGGCATAACTCTTTTGATGATCACGGGCCGTCTTGAGCCTTGCTTGAACTCGAACAATCTTCTCGGTTGTTTCATTGACGAGTTCGGGACCGGTGAATTGTTTTTCACCTACTTCGGCCCAACAGATAGGAGAACGACATTTACGGCCATACAATGCTTCAAAAGGTGCGGCCTTAATGCTTGCGTGATAGCTGTTGTTTTAAGAGAATTCAGCTAGTGGCAAGTGCTTCTCCCAAGCCTTTCCGAAACCAATAACACAAGCACGTAACATGTCCTCCAGGGTTTGAATCGTGCGCTCGCTCTGTCCATCGGTCTGCGGGTGATATGCGGTACTCATGTCGAGACATGTTCCCAAGGCTTCTTGCAAGGAACGCCAAAATCTAGAAGCAAAACGGGTATCTCGGTCTAAAATAATCGATAAGGGTACACCATGTCGAGATACAACTACCTTTATGTATAATTGCGCGAGTCTCTCCATCGTATTAGTTTTCCTCATGGATAGGAAGTGTGTAGATTTGGTAAGACGGTCAACGATAACCCAGATGGTTCAGGTTGTTGAAGTAATCCAGACGGCTTCTGATGTTCGGCTTTGATCTTGGAACAAGTTAAACACTTTCCAACGTAAGTCGCAACATCCTTCTTCAGGTTCGGCCACCAATATTGAACCTTGAGGTTGTGGTACATCTTACCAGCTCTTGGATGAATTGAATACCTTGACTTGTGGGCTTCGTCTAGAATAAGGCTCCATAAATCTCCATATTTAGGCACCCAAATTCTTCCAGAAAAGTATCGGAGTCCAGTCTCCTTGACCTCGAATCGAGAAATGAGAATGTTCAAGTGCTCTTGAGAAATATTCTCTTCCTTGATAGCCTCTTCTTGAGCTACGCGGATCTGGCTATTGAGATTCGTCTGAATGGTAATGTTCAAGGCACGGATACGAAGTGATACCGTTCTCTCCTTTCGGCTCAATGCATCAGCTACAACATTTGCCTTACCAGGGTGGTAACGAAGTTCACAATCATAGTCGTTCAACGTCTCGATCCATCGACACTGTCTTATATTCAGCTGCTTCTGGTCGAATATGTGTTGGAGGCTTTTGTGGTCGGTGAAGATAGTACTCTTGGTTCCATAAAGATAATGTCTCCACAATTTGAGCGCAAAGACAACAGCTCCAAGTTCGAGATCGTGCGTCGTGTAATTTCGCTAGTGAATCTCCAACTGGCGAGAAACATAAGCAATAACCTTTGTTTGTTGCATCAATACACCACCAAATCCATGTTTCAAGGCGTCGCAGTACATGATGAAGTCTTCACTGCCTTCAGGAAGTGATAAGAGAGGTGCGGTGGTTAACTTCTGCTTCAGGGTTTGGAATGCCGACTCTTGCTTGGTTTCCCAAACGAACTTCTTCCCCTTATGAATTAACGCAATCAAAGGACGAGAAATCAAAGAGAAACCTTCAATGAACCTTCTGTAATAACTGGCGAGGCCTAAAAATTGGAGGATATGAGTAGGAGTAGTGGGGGTTTCCCACTTGCTGATAGCATTGATCTTCACGGGATCGACTTTGATGCCCTGATCGCTCATGATATAATCGAACTTCCATAAACCAAAATTCGCACTTAGAGAATTTGGCATAAAGTTTCTCTTGTCTCAAGAGTTCTAGCATGAGTCGAAGATGTTGCTCATGTTCTTCTTCGTTTCTAGAATAGATGAGGATATCATCTATGAAGACGATAACGAACTTGCCTAGGTATGGTTTGCATACGCGATTCATGAGATACATAAATACGGCAGGTGCGTTGGTTAAATTGAATGGCATCACAAGAAACTCATAATGACCATAACGGGTTCTGAACGTAGTCTTCAGCACATCGCTCTCCTTCACCCTCAACTGGTGATAACTTGATCGTAAATCAATCTTAGAGTAAACGCTGGATCTTTGCAGCTGATCGAAAAGATCGTCAATTCTAGGAAGGGGATACCGATTCTTGATCGTCAACTTGTTCAGCTCACGATAATCGATACACATGCAAAAAGATCCGTCCTTCTTCTTCACGAACAAAATAGGTGTGCCCCAAGGCGATGAACTCGGTAGGATAAATCCACGGTCTAGCAATTCCTGCAGTTGACTCTGTAACTCTTGCAGTTCGGACAGTGCTAGTTGATAAGGTGCACGAGCTACATGTGCAACTCCTGTCACTAGATCGATCTGAAACTCAACTGATCTCGGCGGCGGTAATCTCGGTAGTTCTTCTGGAAAGATGTCGGGAATTTCGTACACAATTCGTACATCATCCACACACTTCTCCTCAGTCTCTAGCTTCTTCACATGCGTTAAAATAGAAAACGGCCCTTCTTCATAACCTTTTATGCCTTCATGCAACTAATAAGGTTTAGCTTCAGACTATATCTCTCTCCGTAAACAATCAGTGGCTCATCATCTTCGCGAGGTATGCGAAGAATCTTCTCACCACAGATAACTTCTGCTTTCACCTTGGACAACCAATCCATATCGACTATCACATCAAAGCTTCCCAACTTAATGGGTATCAATTCAATCTCAAAATCTATACCAGCTAAGTTTATAATACCTCCTCGGCCAATGTGGTCAACTTTCTTAAGTTTTTCATTGGCCACTTCAACAAGCATACTCTCGTCTAATGGTACTAATGACCAATCTATCTTAGAGAAAAAGTGTGTATCTACATAACTCCAATCGGCACCGGTATCAAACAGAACAGAAGCTAATAGGTTATTGATAGTGAATGTACCTGTGACCAAGTCAGGATACTCACGGGAATCTCTGGCATTCATGTTGAAGACTCTTCAACATTCATTCTTGAAGTGGCCCTGCTGACCGCATTCAAAACACTTCCTTGACCGATTCGGGTTTGTCCTCACAGCTGAGGTGGTGATCTTACAATCCTTGCCGATGTGTCCAGTCCTCTTGCACTTTTCACAAACCACGTTGCAGTACCCAGTATGATGCTTATAGCATCTCTTACACTGCGGAAGGCTACCTTTGTAGTTAGGGTTCAAGCTAGGGTTCGGGTTAGGATTCATCCAGTCGTTGTTTCCTTTGAAATACTCATACCTCTTAGCTGAGTTTTGATTAAAGACCTTTCCCTTGTTTCCGTCCCACTTACATTTCCCATTACTAGTTCCCAATTCTGATTTTACCTTCTCTGGCTCTTGATGGGTAATTTGATTCATCAGGGTGTGCGCCATGCGCATAGCTTCCGGGACATTCGCTGGTTCTGATGAAGTGACATTTCCTTGAATGTCCTTGGAGAGTCCCCACAGATACTTCTCCATCTACTTGTACTCCGAAGTAACCATTGTAGGGCACATCAAAGCTAACTCCAAGTACCTTCGGTTATAGCCATCATGATCAGTCCCTACAACCTTTAGTTCCCAAAACTTCGCTTCCATCTTCTGAATTTTGGTTCGGGGGCAATACTCCTCAATCATAGCACTCTTAAACTCCTCACATGATGTAGCATAAGCCTCGTCAATTCCCTTAGCCTGGGCTAGTGTGTTCCACTAGGTTAAAGCGCCATCCGACAGCGTACAAGAGGTGTACATAGTTTTGTTCACTTCAGAGCAGTTACTCACACGGAATACAGATTACAACTTCTCAAACCATCTCGTCAGCCCAACTAGTCCTTCAGTACCACTGAAATTGTGGGGCCTGCAGCTCTGGAACTCCCTGAATGTACACCCATTCTGAACAGCTGGGTTGGCTGGTGGAGCTGGGGCAGAGTTGGCATTCGCCATAGAAGCGGATACTCGAGCAGCTATCATTTACTCGAGCTGAGCTGCGGTGGGGATTTCTCGCGGACCTCTTCCGTTTGCCATGGATCTTCCAAATAATAGTTTCAACTTAAGTCAAAATTCCGCATTCAATAATTCATAATGCTATAGCATAAGGTAATCAATTGGGAAACATCACAAGACACGTTAACTAAGCATGGCAAGCTAGTTGTAGATAGCACGAAAACCATCAGGTAATAACTTAAATAGAACACCGTATAATACTTAAACAACATTAAGTTCCATTCATTAATAAGAAAGTTGCATACATCTTCATAAGGTTCGTAAAATACTTGAGTAAAACATGAAACTACTAACGAGATTACCTAATGAAATCTAATACGATAGCCCTATGGTGATGGTGGGTAAATGATGTCCATCAGGTGGGACATGTGATCCTCCAGCTCAGTTACCCGAGCATGGAGGGTATGCACTTCCCTCGTCAGTTCCTCGACGATGGGGGATGCTGGTGGGGCAGATGGTGCAGATGGTCCAGATAATGCAGACGTAGTACTGGAAGTAGATGGCACAGCGCGGGCGGTCTTACACACGAATGGATCAGCGGGATAGGGCACAACCTGCTTGCGGGCGGTGACTTTAATGATAGGTCAGATCATGTTGAGATTGAGAGAAATGATAAGATAAAGAGAGATTCGGTAGATAGGAATGAGACTCGGTATTAGAGGGAATCGGTACAATTACATTCCACAGCTTCTAGAACTCAGTTACAATGCAATGGCTATCTAATTAGGACTACATAGGTTCCTTATATAGCCCTCTTCTAAGGAACCTTCATTTAAGCTTATTTTCACATTAACACTATACAACTTCGGGGTCCTAACAATCTCCTCCTTAGTGTTAAATGTGAACTTTACAACATAATCCTATTTAAAACATCTAAAGGAACTTTGTTCCTCTGAAGTGAACTTTAGATTTGAATCCCTTGAGATTCTCATATCTTCGTATATTCACTCTTGTTTTGAGACGACTTTTTAATCTTGTGAGAATGTATTTGACAATCTCAATGTCTTTAGTTGAATAGCAGTTATTGATCAATCTCCATCTCATGTACTTGAAAGCATACATCAACGTTCCGTCTGAGTATCTTCTGAAATCTGAGACTCTGATGAAGATCTTTGTATAGTGAGAATTGACAAATACAAACCTATATGGACAGTCGCTCACTTCAAGTAAGGACATGTATCTTAGCTCTTCAATCACTTGATTTGGTGGTTTGATTCCGAGCTTTTTGTGTCCAGATTCCAATCCCAACTAAAAATCATGAACTGACATCCATCTCATCGAATCAAGAATAAACCTGTAGACTGCCTTCATTGCAGTAGCATGATAAATCGTTGTAGATTCACTCAAGTTAATCAGATAGTTATAAATGAAAATAATGTCATCCATCTTCAGTTTATCAAAATCCGCTTCTGAGAATTGGTAATCCTCATCATCCATTCTTGTAACTTGAAACAATGGCATCTTCACTCCATCCTTATTAATCATCGAAATCTTATTTATGCTTTTAATCTCTGAACTCCGCTGAATTTGAAGTTTCTCTTCATTCTTCAATTTGAATTTGTCACGAACACTCAGATAAGCTTTGAGAAATTCTGGTTTCTTATGATATTTCCAAGCACCTAGAACACTCATTGATGCAGAAAGGACGAGATCAGAATCTCCATAAATTCTATACGCTTGTTGTTCAATGAATGGAGAATGAAGAATACTTTTCTCTTCATCCTCACTCAGTTGGTAATTTGCATCACGTTCAAGAACAATCTCTGCAATTTGAAAAGGAACATTCAAATCGGGAGGAGTCGTGGTATCATCTTTGCCATTAGAGAAAATCTCCTTTTCGAAGTGTATTCCAAATTCGTCAGTTGAAGATATCAAATTAACAAATTGATGATCATTGAATTCATTGGCGACACTCGATGACCCCTTTAAAATATCTTCAATGTTGTCAAAGTTTTGATTGTCCTCTTAAGTTAACTCTTTCTCTGATTGATCAGCTGAATCCATAATCATTAACATTCCTGAGTCACCCTCTCTCTGACTTTCCAATTCATCTAGAAAACTTTCACACTGAATTTCTTCAATTTCATCACTAGAATCAGATATATCAACAACATCTTTATCCTTCTGTTGACTAGATGTACCAGCTTCATAAGTTGATCTTTGAAAAACACTGGACCGATAACCACCATGTCTATTCTCCCCCTCATGAAGATTGTCGGGATCGAAATCATCATGATCAGGCATGTGAATTGGTCCAGGTGACTTGCATGGAGATAAAGGATATACTATCCTTGCTTGCTCAAGATAAATCATCATAGTTTCGCGAACTTCATCAAGATCAATTCGTTAACAAACTCAGCAAGATAGAGCTCCTCCACCTCATTGTCAGAAAGATATTGTAATCCATATCTATTTGAACTTCGAGAAGGTGACCCTGTTGGTGAAACAACAGTGTAACCATGAACAAAAGCAGCATCAGCAGCAACTGTTGAAGGCGATGTCGGTGGAAGTGTTTGAGTTACCGTGAGGGCAGGTAAGGATGATTGTGCGGTGTTATTCTTATATGTAGGGTTGTACGTACTACTAGTCAGATTCGTGTTATCCCCTTCTGATGGAGGTTGGGTAACAACCAGAGTTGTCACCGACGAAGTTTCTTTCGAAGCATCCGCCTCCATGACTTTGGTCTCATGGGACTCTGACAAAGTAGTAGAACTACCCGTCTGTTTAGTTCTCGCAGAGATATTGCTATCCCCTACTCCTGAAATCATTGATATACCATGAGGTGGCACATCTCTTTCAGTTAAAGACTCTTCCTCCAGACCCTGAGATTCAGAATCCGGAAGAGAAGTGGTTTGAACCAATGGATCACTTTCATGAACCAAGGGAACAGTCTGCTGGAAGTCTGATAAATATCCCGAAGGATTGTCATGTTGACTCGTTTCCATGGGACGCGGAAGATCTTCCTCATCAAGATAAGCCGAACCTCGAGACCCTATTGTACGTTGAGGTACAGGAGGATTTCCAGCCGATACGCAGGGTGCCTTTTCAAGATTTTTCGGCTCCCCTTCGGCCGTTCTGGACTTCAATGATTGAGTTTCCTCAATCGATTGAGTCAACGCAGACTTTACTGCAGAGGAAGACTTTACTTCCTTAGATGCCGAAGCACCTTGCTTTGTAGGATTTATTATTAAGTCATGTTTAGATTGGATGGGCTTAGTAGTCGTTTTACCATCCGTGCATTTATATCTCTTGCCTACCGAAGCTTGCGCTTCATTTAGCGTAGGGCTTATTGTTATTCTTGAATGTGATACGGAGATGGGTAAGGGTGACCTTATTGGTTCTAGGTCTTGGTCCGTATCACCACTGGTTGGAGTAACTGTTTGGTGGACGATGGGTGTCGAAGTCCTAGATATAGTTACTCGTTGGGTTGGTGGAGTCTGAATCATCTCATCAGGCATGTATCGAGTTCTCTTACGAGAATGTTCAGGAGATGATTCAGATGCTGTTGCTGAAGTGTCACTGCTTACTTCGGGTGTTGTGGAAAGGGTTGGTTCAATCCTAGTTGGACTAGGTTCCCTGATCCTCACGGGTTGAGCTTGGTGTGCTACCCTAGATCGTTTGAGGTTTACCCTAAGTGGAGGATTAGCTGGCCCGGGTGGTTGAACTACAGGTTCCTCTACAACCTCTGGGGCTGGAACCACGGCAGGTTCAACTTGTTCTTGTTGTACCGGGTTCGGAAGAGGTATTCCTACAGCCTGAAAATAAGAACGCATACGAGCGTCTTGGGGTTCAGCTAGCCTCACTAGCCAATTTGGAATTGGCGTAGTGAATTGATTATCTGACACCATAGGGGTGTTCATCTTCAGCTCTCCAAACCTTTTCATCTGTAATCCATGTGTACCTGGTACAAAGATATTTGCATTTCTGCAAGCATTGATAGCATCATGGATAAAGATACAGAAAAACCTTTCGCAAGGGATGTATGAACCCCTTGGCTTTTCAACCTGTGCCTGAACCAAATCCTATATAAGTTCTGCATAATCAGGATTCTCTACTCTTGTGAATGAGTAGAAAAGTTTGAGCATCGGCACAGTTAAGCTATCAGATCCACTTCTTGTCATCAACAAGCATCTGTTGATGATTGAGAAGATCACATACCACCTTGAATGCAGATATTTCTTCTGGAACTTAGCTGGTGGAACATTGGTAGCTCCAACATAACCAAGATCAAAGACAGAAGTCATCATTTGCTGAGTAGCAGGAAAAGCAGGAGCATTCTGTACAAGAGGAAGTCTGAATATCCTCCTGAAGTCAGCTTTTGTGAAACTCCTGAATCCTTGTACTCCCCTCAGCCTAAATTCAAATCTGGCTAGTTCGCCCTGTGGATTAGTAGCATTTGGTTGTGTGGCCTCGACAAATCTGATTGTTCTGTTAAGAATATCCAAGTCTGTTTCTGGCACACTAACTGTGGAGCTCAGAGCAGGCTATAAAGTATGCCTCTCTAGAATTGCTGTCCAATATTTGCAGGGAATATTGGTTTCAGAGTTGATAAAGTGATTGTTCGACATTTAGCTGTAAAGATAAGAAATAGAAGACCACAAGATATTTAACAAAAAGCATATATCTCTATTCTTATTTGCCTTTGAAATTCTTTTTATATTTTTTAAATTTTAAGATTTTTATGATTTTTCAAAAATATAAAAGACTTTTATTCTCAAATATGAACAAATAATTGACAACCATGACATTCATATGATATTCATCTTAGTACAAAATCATCATGCAAAGTCAATTATATAACACTTAGTCAATTTCAGTACAATTCAAGCAGATTCGGTAGTTATGAAAACTTTAGATTCTGTAACCAAATAAGCTTGAGTTTTTATATCAGAAAAATATAGAATAAACATGTTAAGTGTTTGAAGATATAAATTAGAAACTTTCAAGGTACCAAGTTTCAGACTCGGTATCAAGAAGGAAAACCAGATTCGGTATCTTCAACAATTAACAGAAAGTCACTCAAACATGCATATTCTATCATATATCATGTAATTTCACAACCATGATCAATCAACCATTCAATTATAAGCATATTAACATGTTAATTGTATGAACAAATTCGGTATCAGGATAAGAACACATTCGGTAGATACAGAATCCATCAAATAAGCAATTAAACATGTAATCAGGCTCGGTCAAATGATAGATCAGTCAATTTAACTCAGATTAGACAAGATTTCATGTTGATTTTCAAAATCAATTGAGTTTAATCAAAGATTAATTGAACTCGACTCAGACTCCGTATAATCAACAAGATTTCAAAAATTAAAGGTCATAATCCAGTTATTTTGAACTTTTCTGGTTGATAAAAACATAATTATCTCAGATCTATAATTATATATCTTAAACATTGATTAAAATGAACAATTACCAAGAATTTGAAGAAACAGAATGACGGACTCGGTAGAATTAGGCAGATTCGGTATAATCAACAGACTCGGTAGGTAATTAATAACAGTAAGAGTAATGTTTGACTTTGACTCTCCTTTTATAGATACCGAAGGTAAAATACCGAATGGGCTTTACAGAATGGGCCTAATATACCGAATTCAGTCTAATTTTTCAAAACATTAACAATTTAACTCCAAATCTTGACAAATTGATTTTTCCTCTTGAAATCCATTTTAATCTTTTCATGAAAAACAATTCTGAGACAATTTTTTGAAAACTTTGAACTTACCGAATCTGTGCAGTTGGTTGTCAGACTCGGTAAAATGCTAAAAATAGCATTTATTCAGTAAAATTTAAATATTTTTGGATTTTATCCTTTCCAATTTTTATGAATTTTTCAAAATAAGATTTGTACTCAAAAGAACTTTGAATTTTATACAAAGTACAAATCTTCAGTGATATCAATTGTTAACACGGGTTGCATACTGAGATGTATACAAGCCATAGTGAATTATTTCAGATAAAAATAAAGAAATTTTTAATTCACTTTTTGAAAAAACAATATTTTTGAATAATTTTCTCATTTTCTCCCCTTTTCTCCCCCTCAAAATGTGATATACAAGAAAGTAAATCAGCATTTTGATTATGTTTCCAAGAAAATGAATTAACTCCCCCTTGAAATAGGATATCAATGAGTTACCTCCCCCTTGCATAACCATTGAACAAATGTACCTAGGAAGTTATCATTAATCTAAAGGCAGTCCCTTAAAGAAAAATTATCTAAAGCACTGAAACTTAGTTGCTCCCCCTAGAAAGTATCTACTCCCCCTAAACACAAGATCCCAAAAATAAGTCCCAACAGATCTAAGGAATATCAAGCACTATACTCTACCATGCCAATCTCTTTGATCAAGAATTTTAGCCTAAGTTCATCTAAAGGTTTAGTGAACATGTCAGCTAATTGCACTTTAGTAGGCACAAAGTATAATTCTACATCCCCTTTCTCTACATGGTCCTTAATAAAATGATAACGAATATCTATGTGTTTAGTTTTAGAATGCTGAACCGGGTTGCTTGTTATTGCAATAGCACTTTGTGAATCACAATAGATCGGGGTCTGAGAAATCTTAAAGCCATAGTCCAAGAGTTGAGTTTGCATCCACAAAACTTGTGAACAACAGTGAGCTGCAGCAATGTACTCAGACTCAGCTGTTGATAAAGACACACAGTTCTGCTTTTTGGATGATCAACCAACTAGCCTATTCCCCAACATCTGAATTGATCCAGATGTGCTTTTTCTATCAACATGGCAACCACCATGATCCGCATCAGTATAAGCAGTGAGATTGAAATCGGATCCATGAGGATACCAGATCCCAAGGTTAGTTGTACCTTTAAGGTATTGAAAAATCCTAACAACCGCTTTGGAGTGAGATTTCTTTGGGTTGGACTGAAAAGGAGCACAGACAGTTACGGCAAGTGTAATGTCTGGTCGACTTGTAGTCAGATACATTAAAGAACCAACCATGCTTCGATAAAGCGTAATATCAAAGGGTTCCCCATTAGTATCAGCATCCAGTAAAGTTCTCATTGGGGTTGACATTGGTTTTAAAGCAGTCATTTTAAAATGTTTTAGCATATCATTGATATACTTAGTTTGACTGATAAAAATCCCATTTGGTAATTGTTTTACTTGTAACCCTAAGAAGAAAGTTAATTGGTCAAGCATGCTCATTTCGAATTTGTTGGCCATAAGGTCACCAAATTCTTTGCATAAGGCCGGGGACGTGAAACCAAAAATAATATCATCAACATAAATTTGAACCAAGAGAATGTGACCGTGGTTTTTACGGATGAATAGCGTTGTATCAATATTTCCACGAGAGAAGCCATTGTCCAGCAAATACTTTGTTAAGGTCTCGTACCATGCACGCGGTGCTTGCTTCAGACCGTATAAAGCTTTCTCCAAGTAGTAGACGTGGTTTGGATGAATGGGATCGACAAAGCCCTCTGGTTGATCAACATAGACTTCCTCTTGAAGATAACCATTCAGAAAAGCAGTTTTGACATCCATTTGAAACACCGTGAACTTCATATGAGAAGTAAATGCGAGGAAAAGACGAATTGCCTCAATCCTAGCAACCGGAGCAAACGTTTCATCATAATCAATGCCTTCTTGCTGTCGATATCCTTTGGCCACAAGACGTGCCTTATTTCGAACCACAATTCCATCAGAATCTTTCTTGTTCTTGAAAATACACTTTACCCGTATTGGTCGTTGACCCGTTGGTCTTGGAACTAATCGCCATACTTTCAATCATTCAAATTGATTGATCTCGTCTTGCATTGCAACTACCCAGTATGGATCTAGTAAAGCTTGAGCAACCGTTGTTGGTTTAATCTTACTAAGAAAGGCTGTGAATAGACACATATTCTGAGTAGCCCTTCGAGTTGACACTGGAGCAGATGCGTCACCAATAATAAGATCTATTAGATGACTTTTAGTCCATCGGGTGTGTGGAAGAGGTTGTACATCAGTGGTATCCATTGAAACATCAACCGTTGTTGACGTTGAGAATTGATCCGCTTGATCTGATGTAACATTATCTAATGGATTCAATAGAGTATCTGGAGAAACAGCTGGAGTTGTATCAACTGATGAATCTTGAATTGGGTTAAGATTATCAGTAACAGGAGGTTGGAGGGAGGATGAAGAGGCAACAGGTGAATCAGTTGGTGTTGAATCTTCATCAAAAAGACTTTGAAAAGTCTCCACAGTAGTTGACTGTGATGGTGTAACCGGTACGGCTTGAACATTTGAATTCCGTTGAGGAGTATAAAGACTATCAAACAAGATATCCAGTTCCTCTGAAGTAACCGTAGGAACACCCTTCTTCGAGAAAATTGAGTTTTGCGCGGAAGAAGTAGTAGCCAGGTTAGGATCGGGTTTTGAACTGAGTTGTTCAAAAGCCATTCCCGAAAATTCATCGAACTTGACGTTGATGCTCTCTTTAATCATCTTTCTCCGTTTATGATAAACACGATAAGCAACTTTGTTCGAGGAATAACCAAGAAATATGGCCTGATCGCCATGAGGATCAAACTTTCCAAGGCTGTCAAAGTCGTTAAGCACATAGCATATACAACCAAAAATACAGAAATATTTGACATTCGGGCATCTACCATATAATAACTCATATGGAGTTTTATCAAAACATTTGTTTACAATACAACGATTTTAGGTATAGCATGCAGTTGAAATGGCCTCCCCCCACATTTTGGAGGTAATTTGGAGTAGGCAAGCGTCGTTCGTGCTGCTTCGCACAACGTATGATGACGTCGTTCGACGACTCCATTTTGTTGGGGGGGTCCGAGCAGCAGAGAACTGATGTTCAATGCCTTGGTCTTTCAAATAACTATCAAGCGGGTCATTCTTAAATTCCGTCCCATTATCAGTTCTGATGCTCTTAACATGTTTGTTAAAAGAGCGTTGAATCTTTTTAATGAATTCAATGATAATGGCGGGGGTTTCTGACTTAGTTCGCAAAAGAAAAATCCATGTAAACCGGGTATAGTCATCAACAATGACAGGCACATGTTTCTTGCCACCGAGGCTAGAAATACGCATAGGCCCACATAAGTCTATATGCAATAATTGCAAAGACGATGAAGTACTGGGGTTTTGGTTAAGCGGATGATTAGTCCGTTTCAGCTTACCCATCGCACGTGATGGACACACATGATGCTTATCATATTGAAAGGTTGGAATACCATCAACTAAATCTTTAGAGACTAGTCGATTGATACCCTTGTAATTCAGGTGTGACATCCGATGATGCCATAACCATGAATTTTCTTTGGTAGAACGAGTGGCCAAACACATAGTTGCATGTGATGGTGCATCATTGAGGTCAATAGTATATAGTGAAGCACAACGTTTATCAACAAGAAGATCATTCCCTTCGGTGGATTGCACCGAGCATTGTCGACGTTCAAACAGAACTTGGAGATCTCCATCGCAGAATTGGCTCACACTAAATAAACTGCACCCCAAACCCTCAACATATGAAACCCGTTTGATTGTTATGCCATTTTGCACAAAATCTCCGTAACCCGTTATTGTTGCAATCTCATCGTTTCCGAATGTAACCGTTCCTAGGAATTTGTCAATGAAGTTGACAAGCAAGGATTTATCTCCCGTCATGTGTCGAGAACAACCGGAATCGATATACCAAACACAGACGTCAAAACCCTGTAAATGTGAATTACCTAGAGTTTAGGTACCCAAAGTTTTTTGGGTCCTTTGCGGTTAGTACCAACAATAAACTTTGGATTAACAACAAACTTTGGATCAATGATGAAATAATCATGTAAAGCATCATGCAGTTTAGACAATAAAACATCATTTAAAACCACATTACATGAAGCATCATATGCAATATCAATCTTTACATCGTTATCAGAAGTCTTAACACACAATTTATTCCAAGTAGATGTTTTGTTCACAGACGAAAATTGAAAAACATGAGAGGATTTCCTAGGCCGACTAGCAGTTTGCTTTGGTTTGGTTGCTACTTTCTTAGTCGTGGACTTAGGAACCCATACAGATTTGTAATTCAAGTTTGAATTATGACCTGTGACACGAAAAACACCGTTGTTAGTTAGACGTCCAAACTTTTCAGTTGACACATGAGATGACTGATTTTGCAGAATTTCCAATTTGATTGTACGTTCTTTTGCATCATACTCACTTAAATCAGGTTTAGAACTTGTGTGTGTTGTGGACTTAACTGATTTCTTTAAAAGACTCCCTTTTGAAGTTTTTGACATAGGAATCATAGGAATCCTTTCAGTTAACACAGAACCATTTGGAGAATGAACCTTTTTAACAACATATTGAGTTGTAGAAACAACTTTCGAACCATGATTGCCAAATTAAGAACGTAGAGGATTTTTAAGAATAGTAATGGGTTTTACATCCTTAGATGTTGTTTTTCCCTTCCCCTTCTTAGTAATCCCATCAGTACATTCAAGCACAATGGTTGCAACATTAGACGTTTGCTTAAGTGTGTTAGCCTATTTCATTTGAATTATCTTTTGGTTTAAGCTTTTAATCTCAAGACATAATTCTTCAGCAGAAACTATCACTTCACCTCCTTAAAAGCATAAGTACATTCTTTCTTAGGCAGTGAAGGCAATTTATCACACAAAGCAAGCATTTGTTCTAATAATTGGCACTTAAGTTGCAAGTCAATATTCTCTTGTTCAAGTTGAGCTACTATACGATTCAAATTACGTACAGCAGTCAAATGCAAGTAATAATCATGCAAAGGATGAAGTTGACTTTCAAAATCTATCAAAGGTTCAATGTTCGGTTCATCCTGAGGTTCTACTTTTTCATCTAAAGAATTTTAACCTAGAGAATCTGTCTCAAAGAAGACAGTTAGTTCATGTGCTAGGTCTTCACGGAAAACATCATCTGGACATGCAGGTAAAGTTGGTAGAATTGGTTTCACATCAAAAATTGGTTCATCAAACACCTCATCTATTGCAGTAATGCTAGAACTAGGTTTGTTAAACACTTCATTCTCAAGCATTAAAATGTATTTCTCTAGCATGAGTGTTGGGATATAAACTAGTCTACGCTTAGGCACATAATCTTCACGTTGCATGTTCTTTTCAGTTTCAACAAGATTTTTTAAGAAATCAGGATTTGATTTACCTATCGTAGAATTGATTTTTTCATACATTAAGCTAATTTGATGGTATTTCCTAGATTTACGATTTTCAATAATATCATCAAAATCAGCATCAGAAGCATGTTCAAAATGCGATGGTAAACCAGCTTGAAAATAATCAGAATGATATAATCCTGGAATCTTTTTGGAAGCATTTTCCAAAATTTTCGGATCTTCATAACCCAACCCCCACTTTTCACCATGAATCGTTTTTGGTCTATTCATGAAAATCGTTTATTTTGAAAGTTCCATATCCATGATAGCTTTGGATTGCTCTGTTCGATAGAGTTTTTCCTCATATCGAGCAAGTTGTGCTTTCATTTGAAAAGATTCTTTTGACAATAAAGAAATTTCAGTGTTCTTTTCAATTATGGTGTTTTCCAATTGAACGATTTTCTTGTTTAGTTTTGAAAGTGTGGGTTCATGTTGGTTTTTCAAATCAGAAAGATTTTTTTCTAAAAATTGAACTTTTTCTGCAAGTCGTTCCGATTTTAAACGATAATCAGTTCTTTCAACTTTAATTAGATGAATTGTCTTTTTCAGATCTTCCAACTCAGTTTTCGTAGAGTTGAGTTGGAGAGTCAATTGTTACACATCCGTTAGAAATTTGGATGAGAAAGGTCTGGTCTCATTCATTTTGATTTTATCTTTTAAAACCTTGTTTTCATATTTTAAGCCTTTGACTTCTTTTGACATTGAGACCAGATTCTTCATCAAGTCATTTTGCATTTTGATAAAATCAGGTGAGATTTCAGATGATTGTACCTCATCATCATCGGGTTGAGTCAGAATTCTCCATTGCTTCCTTAGCTTTGATGAGCTTTGTCACCTTGCAAACATTTGCATGTTCCACTTCTGAATCTGAATCGTCAGTCCAGTTAAACCAAGTATCATCAACCGGTTTTAGCTCTCCCCCAGTTTCCACAATCTTAGCCATCAACATTTTCTTCTTGTAGTAAGCTGCGTCCTTCTTCTTAGGCATCTTGCACTCATGAGAGTAATGACCAGCTTTGCCACAATTGAAACAAATTGAATCTTCCTTCTTGGAATCATCAGCACGTTGTTGTTTAGATTGATCAGCTTTCTTGTAGTACGAGGAAGATGATGAGTTTTTGCGTTGATTGCTTGATTTGCCTTTAAACTTGTGTTTGTTCAAGGCTTTTGTGAACATGGCTGCCATCTTGACTAATTCAAGGTGAGAATCATCAACATCAGAAAGATTCAAATCTTCTGAATCAGTTGATTCTTCAACAAGCACTTTCTTGGACAAGCCTTTGGAAGACGTCAACGATTTGCTCTTCTTTTTAGCAATTAGGGCAAGTGGATCGCCCGGAGAAGACTATTTCCTTCCTTCTTGAAGTTTAGACACTTCAGGTTGGTAATGCATAAGAACTCCAACAAGCTCATGAATAGTTAACTTGTCAATCTCTTTAGTAGATCGAACAATGGTTCCATAAGGAAGCCAATCAGCATTGAGCTTTTTGAGAAACTTCATGTTGACTTCAGTATTTACTTTTATGATCTTGCACCTTTTCAACTCATTGAGAACACCATTGAAACGACGATAGGTATCCTTGAGTGGTTCATCAGTTTCCTGCTTGAAATCTTCATAGAATCCCAGAGCCTTATTCAATTTAGTAACATCTGACATGTCATAACCTTCTTGCTGTCGTTTGATCTCATCCCATATATCTTTTGCTGTTGTGTTGCTATCAACATTTTCAAACAATTCATACAGGATAGCTTGCATAACAATATTCTTTGCCTCTATGTCACCCTGAGCTCTCTCACGCTTATCACTAGAAAGTTCATAGACTGGAATTGGCATACCAGTATCCGGATGATAATCAACAACTGGACCATCTCTCAGAGAAGCCCAAATGTACTTTGCTTTCTCACCCTTATAGTCTATGTACTGAGTGATACGGTGAAGCCACTGAGTGTACTTGCCATCAAACAACACTGGAGGACGAGAATCTGATCCAATGATCAAAGTATCTTGAGTAGACATCTTGAAAATGAGGTAGATTCGGTAAAGATTCTGTATTACACAAATCTCAGATGAAAAATCACAACAATCTGATCAGAATGTCAGATTCTGTAACAGATTCGGTACTGTAGCAGATTCGGTAAAGTAGCAAATTCGGTATAGATTCTGTATATCAGATTCTGTAAAAGAAACTGATCAGAAATACAAGAGACACACCCAGATTCAGTATAGATTCGGTAACCACAAGAATTGTAGCCTGTAACCACTTAAAACAATGAATTAAGTGATACAAAAACTCAGATTCTGTATATGATTCAGTAGTCAGATTCTGTAAGAATTTGAAGTTCAATCTTAATTCAATCCTTTTGAATTTGATTCTGTAACCTTGCTGCACAAGGAAATACGTTAGTATCACAAAAAATATCAAAGATACCGAAAGTATAGGATACCGAATGTCAACTGTAGCAGTTGACAATACCGAGTCTAAGTTTAAAACTTAAAAATATGACAGAATCCTTTCTCAAACCACACCAATTAGCTGCGTATGATCAAACCGAATGTGATAGAATCACAATCACACCACAATCTGCAACACTTAAGATGAATTTAAGTAATGAAGCAGACTCGGTATAACAGTTACGATACCGAGTGTTGATCAAATCTTCAAAACTTAATGAATTGAAGAAATTGAACCGTCAGAAATGTGATTTAACACCTCACGAACACAACTGAATCCTTAAATCTTCACAAAAATCCAGAATCAAGCTTGAATTAAGCAATACCGAGAGTTTTAGCCACAAACTCTAAAAATCAACTTGATTCTCCATAATTGAAGTTAAAAAGCTATAATGATGATCGAAACTCTTTCTAAAATACCTAATGCACCTTTGCTAAACTTATCACAAGAATCTGAACGTCAGATTATCAAATTCGATGATACCGAATGTGATTCAAAATACCGAGAGTAATCAGATTCTGTAATCTTCAATCTCTGGATCGATATAGTGATGTAGAATCACTTCCTGGAAGCTCTGATACCAAATGATAGGTCAGATCATGTTGAGATTGAGAGAAATGATAAGATAAAGAGAGATTCGGTAGATAGGAATGAGACTCGGTATTAGAGAGAATCGGTACAATTACATTCCACAGCTTCTAGAACTCAGTTACAATGCAATGTCTATCTAATTAGGACTACATAGGTTCCTTATATAGCCCTCTTCTAAGGAACCTTCATTTAAGCTAATTTTCACATTAACACTATACAACTTCGGGGTCCTAACATTTAACCAACAGTCCACGTGCGTTCATGAAATGCTGACCTCCGTTAACCCCTGGAATAATAGTACAATCGAAATGATACCGCTTCTTCAGCGGGGTAGAGGGCGGCTGCACGGGCTCCTCCTCAGGGTCCTCCTCAAAATCCTCCTCGGGATCCTCCTTGCTGGTGTCATCGGATGATGAATCGTCAGAATCATCGAAAGGAAATGCAGGATCATTGCAGGCTAGAGAAAGCGTCTGACCGGTGGTCATAAGTCGATATCTGAAAGGTGGAATCGGTACAACACGTCCATCAGCAGTGCGTCTAGCCCAATGTCCATGCTCGGTACGAAATGGACCGTCTCCGTTTCCCCAGGAATCACAGCATCACCGGAATGGTGCTGTGGCCCCGGGAGTCTAGGGCTGGGTGGTGCTGAAATCTCCTCTAGATCCTCATCTCCGTCTGAGACATCCATCATGTCAAGCACGAGTCCGCTAGAAGGTGTATCGGTAGAGTCGTCAAAGGGTAGCAGTGAATCAGCAACAATCGTAGGCGAGGCAACAGTCGTCTCTGAGTCACTCTCAAAGTCAAAGGTCATGGATAGCATGTCTGACATTTGAACAAGGAAAAATAACTTTTTCCATGTCAGTAAGACATATAGCAAGCACGTAATCAGGCACTACAGCAACCTAGATCGTCTACCGCAGTACATAGCATGGCAATAACAACAGTACTAAACAAAGTAACATGCAATGCAGTAACGAGGATAAGCAATAACATACAGCAAATTCACATAGCAGTAAGGGTAAGCAGTAGCATGCAGCAAGAATCGTACGGTAGTATAAGTAAGCAGTAACAAGTAAACGGGCAAGTTGTAGATTTATCCTATTAGTGAATCCTACTCGGTCTGGTCTAGACTCACTAATGCAACCTAATTCCCTACAACCAATGCTCTGATACCAAATGTGACACCCCGTACAAAACCATCGTGTACGATTCGTCAACAACATGATCTTTACACGATCAAACACTATATGCTGTTTGAAAACCAGTTTTGCATTCATAAAAAGATAGCGTTTACAAAAGATAACGTGACACAGAGGTCATTACAAAGCCATTATTCAAATAACATAAGTTGTGAATGCAAGATAAAAGTTTCATGATTGAGACATCTCTAAGTAATGCAGCGGAAATCTAACACAGCAGGTGCATAACAGCAAGTCTATAACACCAAGACAGCAAGTCTAACAGCGGATGCAACATCGTCTAAGCACCTAAGAAATACACGCTTAAAAGTCAACACGAATGTTGGCGAGCTATAGTTTGTTTTGTAACATCCCGCTTTTTCCCGTACGTTAATTAAGGTACATATTTAATTGTTAGTACTCTTATAACTCGTTTGTTTATATGATAAATAAATTAAAGTGTTAGTTGTTGTGTAAATGTGTATATATATATATATATATATATATATATATATATTTATTTGAGAACGCTCGCATGTATAAGTATATGCATGAGTTATGACGGTGTTAGGTCATGTGAGACTTATAGACGAAGTTTGGGCGCATATTATAGCAAGAACGAGGTGTACTAGTCGTATTAATCAATTGTTAAGCTAAGTTGTCGAATTGGTCAGTTACAGACCATTGCCAAGCCGCGAGGCTCTTGGGCGTGCCGCGACAAACAACACAAATCAAAGTCAGTAGGGGAACAAGCAACTCGAATTTTATGTGCATTGCCGCGCCGCGACATATGGGGTCGCGCCGCGACCTACTGGGTGAACTGGTTCCGGTTTTAGATTTTAAAAAGAGTGAATCAAGGGTATTTTCATCTTTTCGCGTGTAGATCTGATTGAGACTTTAAGTCTCAGCTATTTTTCCTTTTTATTCATTTTCTTTTCCATTTTCTTCTCTATTTTTCCTCTCAAAACACTAAACCCACTTAGATTCAAACTAAGAATTGAAGGTGAAGAATTGTGAATCGATCTTAGGAGCAAGAAGTAATATTGTTCCTCTCATTCTTAGCTTCGAGTGGATAGTGTTGGTAAGTCTTAACTCCGTATTTTGAGTTTGGTTAATTTATAGCTAGGGTTTGGCCATTTGACTCGTGTAAGACCCATTTGGGGACTTAATGGGTGGATTTGGGTTAATATGATGCAAGAAAAACCCAAAAGATGTTAGTCTAGGGTTTTGGTCATATGGATTGAGGTTGTAAGTGTTAAATGGTGTTGTTACTCACTATTACACTTGTAAATGATGAAAGAATTGTTAATGGGTCATGTTTGGACAAAAATTGTAAGTCTACGTATCAAAATGGGTCAAATGGGTAATTGTTGACCTAGTTGGGTGAAATGGGTATGAATTACCCATAATTGTGTTAGTTGGTAATAGTAGACTCTAATCACTAGCTTTTAGTGATTTATGACGAGTCATGGCCATTAATGGGCGGTTTTGGTGGATTTGAGTCATTTAATGCATTTGGGTCATTAAATGCTCAAGTGGAAGTGTTGTGGTTGGTTCCACAAGTTGTGTATTGAATGTGTACTTAATGTAATAGGTACGTTGCTTTGAAGTTTCGAAAGTGCATAATCATCATCTTGGTGTTAAGGTGAGTGGAATAATTATGCGTGTACGTATATAATGTATTTATTTGTGTAGTGTGAATGTGGTATTGTCGTGGTGTTTAAGACACCACATTCTAGGTAACGAGTGGAATTTTCGCGTTGTTCAAGACATCACTCATTGTTTTGATTGACATGTGGAATCGTCGCGGTGTTCAAGACGCCACTTTATCATGGGAGTGGAATTGTCGCGGTGTTTAAGACAACACTCATTGTTTTGATTGACATGTGGAATTTTTGCGGTGTTTAAGACACCACATTGTCATGGGGGTGAGTTAGTCGCGGTGTTCAAGACATTACCCGGGGGATTAGTGATTACGCGGTGATTAAGTAACACTAATGGATGTTATGAACTCCGACGGTCTTTCAAGTACCGTTCCCTTGTTCGATTGGTTAACCATGGTTGTGTGAATTTGTATTTGGCATATTAAATTGTGAACCATATGCTATTGTTATTGCTAGCTTATTGTGAATCGCGGATAGTAGTTTATGCATGATGTTTGCATGGTTGTCGAATTGCTAGCTTGTATGGAGTATTGTGTTTGTGATTGCAAGTAAGTAGGTTATATATGCATACGTATACTTATTGCACTCACTAAGCATTAGCTTACCCCTCTCGTTGTTTATCTTTTTAGATGCAGGTGCGGAGAAGGGAAAGGGGGTTGTTGGATACTAGTTCCCCATGCTGGATTTGTGTTGAAGCTTTTGAAGCCGACCTAGCGTTTTGGGTAGTTTAGCCCCAAACCATGCTCAGGTGTAGTTTGAATTAAAACTATCATTTTACATGGGTCGAACTTGTAATACATTTGATTAATGGCCTTCGTGCCTTTTGTAAACATTTAACTTGTGATGTTGTTAAATGGGATATATGTAACCGTTTAATTGGGTGCTAATGATTCTTATTTAAAAAAAATAAAAATTACTCTTGTTTAATACGGGTTGGGTTGTTTCAAGTGGTATCAGAGCATGGTCTAAGAGATTTAGGCGACTTGAGATAGGTGCCTAGACTTGGACTTTATTGTGTGTGCGCTTTATGCGGGACTTGTAGGACTTCGGGTCGGACCGGGTTTGGTTAGTGCATAGGTTTATGTGAACTAACCTTGTGCTATTTGTTTTGTGTTGTATTTGGAGTCCATCAAGCAAGATAGACGTTGTACTAGCAAGTTAATGCGAGATGCCCGCGTAACAATGACTAGCTACCATTTTTACGGGTGCAAATTGTGCCAAACAAGCGATGTACGATGATTGTTGAGCAAGATGGGGTGGTATGGTATATATATGTGCATATATATGTGTTATGTCTTTTCGTTTCGATGTTTAACCTCTTCCGTTTTATAGAATGAAGATGAGAAACGGACACGACACCGATAATGGGGGCACGAGCGAGGACCCCGAGTTCACGGCCAAAGTTGAGGCCATTTTGAAAAGTCATCATGCGTCTTTCCTAGAAGATGTTAAGAAGATGTTTCTAGATACGATTTACGAGCAATTAGTCAACGTAGTAAAGGAGCAAATTAAAGTTGTCCTTCAAGAGGACAATGTTGGAAGACGAGACTTTTTCTATAAGAATTTCAAGGATGCTCAACCTCCTACTTTTGAGGGAGAACGGGACCCACTTAAGAGTGTCCGGTGGATCTCCGAAATGGAGGGAGCTTTTCGTACTTGTGAATGCCCTCTTGATAAAAAGACGAGGTATGGTTGTAGCATGTTGAGGGGCGATGCCAAGTTATGGTGGGACGCAAATATCCAAGTTTATGGTGAAGAACAATGCATGGAATTCACTTGGGATGAATTCAAGGCGGAATTTTTCGACGAATACCGAACTTCGGCCGATCTTTCAAGGCTTAAGGATGAATTACGTTCCTTGAGGCAAGGGTCGATAGATTTGAATACTCTTAAATCCGTTTTTTTGTCCAAGACCCAATTTTGCCCCTAGTATGTCGAGAATGATAAAATGTTGAAGGAATACTTCTATCGAATCTTGAATGATAGTTATCAAGAGAAGATTAGTGTAAATGTGGTGAAGAGTTTTAATGAGTTGTTCAATATGGCCAAAGGTTTTGAAGCGCTTGTGTTGAGAAATAGTGGCTTTACTTTTGGCAAAAGGAAGTTTGAAGCTACTAGTCATTCGAACTTTTTAAACAAGAAGAACAAGAAGGGCTCCGAGAGTGTTGGTAGTGTGAAGAAAGGTGCTTCTGGAGATTTTCCTTATTCTTGTCATAATTGTGGACGAAAGGGGCATATGGCCCGTGATTGCACCAAACCATCTACTACAACCAAACTTACTTGTTACAATTGTGGAAAAGAAGGGCACCGAAGGCTGGAGTGTCCCGATTTGAATAATGATAATGTTAAGAGGTTGGAGAAGGCGGCGGGCACGGCTAAGGGGTGAAACTATTTGATGACCAATGATGAGGCCAAGCAATCCAATGAAGTCGTCTCAGGTACTTTCATGGTTAACTCTAATCCGGCAAGGATATTATTTGATAGCAGTGCTAATTTGTCTTTTATGTCGCCTCGATTTTTGTCTAAGCTTAATAAACTGATAGCTAAGTTAAGTCATCCGGTAGAAGTCTAAATAGCGGATGGTAAAACGGTGCTAGGGGTTAATGTGTGTAAGGATTGTAATGTTGTGTTTGGTACCGAAACGTTTAAAATTGATCTCATTCCGATGACTTTGGGTGAGTTTGATATTGTTGTGGGTATGAATTGGCTCGATCGTTATAGGGCCGATATTACATGCCATGATAAGTTCATTCAGGTGAAGACCCCAAGTGGGGGAGAGTTGATTATTCATGGCGATAAATAAAGAAGACTCGTACCATTATGCACTTATGCACAGGTGTGACGTTTTCTTAAGAGTGGTGGTATGGTTTTTTCTTGCCCATGTCATTGATACTCGTGATGAGCCACCATCCATTCGTGAAATTCTGGTGGTTAATGAATTTGAAGACGTTTTTCCGGATGAGTTACCGGGTGTTCCAGCGGAAAGACAAGTCGAATTTCGCATTGAGTTGGTTCCGGGAGCTACTCCCATTGCTAAGACTCCTTATCGTTTAGCGCCGACGGAAATGTAAGAGTTGTTAAACCAAACCCAAGAGTTTCTTGAAAAGGGTTTTATTCGACCGAGTTCCTCGCCATGGGGTGCTCCGGTTTTCTTTGTGAAAAAGAAAGATGGCAGTATGCGGATGAGCATCTATTATCGGGAGTTGAACAAAGTGACGATCAAGAATCGTTATCCATTACCTCGAATTGACGATTTGTTTGACTAACTCCATGGTGCAACGTATTTTTCTAAGATTGACTTGCGGTCTGGCTATCATCAAGTGCGGGTACGTGAGGAAGATATAGAGAAAACGGCTTTTCGAACACGTTACGGGCATTTTGAGTTTGTGGTTATGCCTTTTGGTCTTACGAATGCACCGGCGGCATTCATGGATCTTATGAACCGAGTGCGCCAACCTTTATTGGACAAGTCGGTAATTGTGTTCATTGACGACATACTTGTTTATTCTAAGAGTATGAAGGAACATGAGTACCATTTGCGTGAAGTGTTGAAGACGTTGCGGAAGGAGAAGTTGTATGCTAAATTCTCCAAATGTGAATTTTGGCTAAGGGAAGTTCAATTCCTTGGCCATATTGTGAATAAAGAAGGTATTCAAGTAGATCCGGGGGAGATAGAAATGGTGAAGAGTTGGGGAAAACCGACTACGCCTACAGAAATTTGGAGTTTTCTCGGGTTGGCCGGTTATTATCGTCGGTTTATTCAAGACTTTTCTAAAATTGCTTCTCCTTTGACGAAGTTAACAAGGAAGAACGTGAGGTTTAATTGGGAAAACGAGCAAGAAATTGCTTTCCAATTATTGAAGGAGAAATTGTGTCAAGCTCCGGTGTTGGTATTACCGGAAGGAATTGAAGATATGATGATTTATTGTGATGCTTCATTAAATGGAATCGGGTGTGTTCTAATGCAAAGAGGTAAAGTCATCGCTTACGCCTCTCAACAATTAAAGGAACACGAAAAGAGATACCCGACTCATGATCTTGAATTGGCGGCGGTGGTACATGCGTTGAAAATTTGGCGCCACTACTTGTATGGTGTCAAGTGTACGATTTATTCGGATCATAAGAGTTTGAAACACCTCTTTAACCAACGAGATTTGAATTATCGTCAACGTAGGTGGATGGATGTGGTAAAGGATTATGATTGTGAAATACTTTATCATCCGGGTAAGGCGAACGTGGTTGCGGATGCGTTAAGTCGAAAGAGTCAACATCCGGCAATACGAGTAGGGTCGTTACGCATGATCATTACTAATGATTTTCTTGTAAAGCTTGGTGAGATTCAAATAGAAGCGTACTTTCACAACAAACATGAAGAGAGGATTGTGGGGCAAACGGAGTCTATTACTTTAGGCCCGCATGGTTTGTTGTCTTTTCAAGGAAGAGTGTGGATGCCTAAGATGGGTGGCTACCGACAAGTGCTACTTAATGAAGCACATAAGTCAAAGTATTCCATTCATCCGGGTGCAACGAAGATGTACTATGATTAGAAGAAAGAGTATTGGTGGCCCGGCATGAAATGTGATGTTGTTAAGTACGTTGAACAATGCGTCACATGTTTGCAAGTTAAATCCGAACACCAAAATCCGTACGGTAAGTTACAACCGTTGGAAGTTCCGAAATAGATATGGGAGCACATTACCATGGACTTCATTACAAAGTTACCAAAGACGGCGAGAAACCAATATGATACGATTTGGGTGATAGTTGATAGATTGACGAAGAGTGCTTTGTTTCTTCCCATTCGGGAAACGATATCTTCGGAGACCTTGTCCAAGTTTTTTTATCAAGGAGGTGATATCGAGACATGGGGTTCCTATATCTATTGTTTCGGATCGAGATACTCGTTTCACTTCTCGGTTTTGGAATAAGTTTCATAAAGATATGGGTACTCAATTGAAAATGAGTGATAGTGCTCCAATTGAACATATATTTAGGCGCAATATCCTTCCAATATGAAAAGCTTTTAGTTGCAATTGTTCTATTTTTATGTAATAATCGTTTAAATAAATAAGTGCGAAGACAAAAGACAGAATCGACGATTTGAAGACGCAAATGACCAAAAAGCTCAAATGTATAAGATACAATCCAAGTGGTTCAAATTATTGATGAGAAACGTCTAAAAATTATATGAGTACAAGCCGTGAAACGCAAAGTACAAGATATTAAATCGTACGAAAAGGCGTTCGAAAATCCGGAACCTAGACATGAACCAACTTTCAGCGCGCGACGCAACGGACTAAAAATTACAAGTCAACTATGCACAAGAATATAATATAATATATAATTAATTATAGATTATTATATATTATATTTATAAGCACCCCACATTTAACTCAAAGAGATGAGCTGGAATCCAAAGCTCCGCGACTACGGAGCTATGAAGCAGAACAATGCTGCACTCACGGAGATGTACAGTTCAACGTGGGCCTATAAAAGGCAACGAATTCTACTCGATCAAACACACCTTTTTCTTTTCCTTTCTCTCAACATATACGATATATATATTTATATTTTATAATTTTAATTTTAATTTTAATAATAATAAGGTTATGTTGGCGAATGTTTTAAGTTTGTAAGTTGAAATTCTGTCAATGTAACGCTACGCTATTAATAATCATTGTAAGTTATGTTCAACCTTTTTAAATTAATGACTCGTAGCTAAGTTATTATTATGCTTATTTAAGCCGATATAATCGTGATGTTGGACTAAATATTAAGACGGGGTTATTGGGCTTTGTACCATAATTGGGGTTTGGACAAAAGACCGACACTTGTGGAAATTAGACTATGGGCTATTAATGGGCTTTATATTTGTTTAATTGAATGATAGTTCATTAATTTAATATAAAGATTTATAATTGGACGTACCTATAAATAACCACATACACTCGATCGGACACGATGGGCGGGAAATTTATAAGTACTAATAATCGTTCATTTAACCGGACACGGGGATGGATTAATAGCCAATGGACTCATTAAAATAGGGGTGGATTAAGTACAAGGACACTTGAGTTACACGCAGTCGATATTCTGGTGATTATTAAACAAAGTATTAAGACCTTGTTACAGTTTAAGTCCCCAATTAGTTGGAATATTTGACTTCGGATATAAGGGTAATTTGACGAGGACACTCGCACTTTATATTTATGACCGATGGACTGTTATGGACAAAAACCAGATGGACATATCGAATAATCCAGGACAAAGGACAATTAACCCATGGTAATAAATTAAAATCAACACGTCAAACATCATGATTACGGAAGTTTAAATAAGCATAATTCCTTTATTTTATATCTCATCGTACTTTTAATTATCGCAATTTTATTTATCGTCATTTTATTTATCGCACTTTCAATTATCGCATTTTTATTTATCGTCATTTACTTTACGCTTTAAATTAAGTTATATTTATTTTTAATATTTTACATTAGGTTTTAATTGTGACTTAAGACATAAAATCGACAAACCGGTCACTAAATGGTAAACCCCCCCCCCCCCCCTTTTAATAATAATAATAATAATACTTATATATATATATATATATATATATATATATATATATATATATATATATATATATATATATATATATATATATATATATATATATATATATATATAGTTTAAAAATATAGCGTTAAACTCAGCTAGCTCCCTATGGAACGAACCAGACTTACTAAAAACTACACTACTCTACGATTAGGTACACTGCCTATAAGTGTTGTAGCAAGGTTTAAGTATATCCCATCTATATAAATAAATAATACTTGTGTAATTTATATCGTATTCCGTAATAAAAATAATAGTATTTCGTACACCTCCGCTCGCACATCAAGTTTTTGGCGCCGCTGCCGAGGACGCTAAAACGCTATATTTTTAATTTTTATTAATAATATAATTATATAAAAATATATATATATATATATATATATATATATATATATTTCTAAGATTTATCTATAAAAAGTATTTTTATTTTTAAAAAAAAAATATAAGTTTATTTTATATATATATATACATATATATATATATATATATATATATATATATATATATATATATATATATATATATATATATATATATATATATATATATATATATATATATATATTCTATTATATATTTTGTAATAAACAAAAAACGCGTTTGAGCCTGCAACCAAATCTGAAACTGCATATCTCCGCGATCTCGGAGCACCACTCACAGAAACCCTCGTAATCGCGGAGGTTGTCTGACTGGTCAACCCCATCATTAAATGCGAAATTAGGGTAAAAATTTATTTATTATTTATTATTTAGGGTTTAATTATTATATAGTTTTAATATAATTTGTATTTTTAGTTTTAATTATTATTATTTACATATTTATATTAATCCTTTTATATAAATAATATAAAAATAGTATTTTTATAAAATTTGTATTTTTATCATTTTAGTTATAATTTATATTTTTATCATTTATTTCGTAATATTTGTCGTTCGTAAATAGTTTTAAGTTAGTTTTTGCCGTAGTTATTTTTATATTTCTAGATTTTTAAGCTTTGCCGTAAAAACCCTTAAGTGCTTTTTCTTTAGATTAAGATTTATGCGTTTTAGAATTTTGCGACGCAGTTTATAAATTTTAGTGCCTTTTTAAGTTATTGCCATTTTAGATTTAGAATTGCATTTAAGTTTTAATACCTTTAGGCGCAACTTTTAGGTTTAGTTTTTAGACTTTTAAGTTTCGACGCTCTACTTTCTTATTATTGTTTTTCGACCTTTTGTTTTTTGACGTTTTTCGACGCACTCTTCTTCTTTCTCATTTCTACGCTCTAGTTTTTAGGACATAAATTTTTCTTTAAACTTTGACGGAAAAATTATTTTAAGTGGTTAAATTGATAGACATCCAAAATTTTCTGCTTCGTAGTAATAGTTGGTTTTGTTAGTGGCTGAGTTGTGGATTTTTTGACTTAAAGGATCATGGCTCCCTGCTGCATCTTTTGGCTATTCGAAACGTGGGCAAAAGCAGAAAAGTCTATTAATTTAATAACTTATATAATTTTTTTTTATAACTAATAGGATATTCAGTGAATGCACCGAGCAAAACGTTCATCACCTTTCATACGTTCACCACCTGTAACTCGATTAAGATATCTAGCCAATATTGTCGCCGTTGATTTTTATTTAGAATCATCATTAAGTCGAACAAGTACTCCAATTCAAATTTCCGATAATCCATTTTTTAAACCCGACTTCACAAGTGAGAACCCGGAGGATATTCAAGGACAATTCCAAGATTCAGAACCACTAATCATTCCTCCTGAACCACAAATCGTTAAATTAGAATCTTCTAGTGATTCGGATTCAACAAATTCAATTATGGAAGTAACGGAACCTCTAAGTATGGAAGACCAAATGAGAGCCACACGCAAGGGCCAAGGACATGCCATTATTAAGCCAGACATTAATGCGCCAGATTATGAAATCAAAGGACAAATCCTACACATGGTAACTAATCAATGCCAATATAGTGGTACGCCAAAAGAAGATCCAAACGAACATCTTCGAACCTTTAATAGAATCTGTACTCTATTCAAAATCAGAGAAGTTGAGGATGAACAGATCTATCTCATGTTGTTTCCCTGGACTTTAAAGGGAGAAGCCAAAGATTTGTTAGAATCGTTACCTGAAGGAGCGATTGACACATGGGATGTTTTAGTTGAGAAATTTCTTAAAAGATTCTTTCCGGAATCTAAAGCCGTGAGATTTCAAGGAGAAATTGTTACGTTCGCGCAAAAGCCAAATGAAATTCTATATGATGCGTGGACAAGTTTTGAAAAGTTGTTGAGAGGATGTGCTCAACATGGTTTAGACACTTATCAAATAGTGCAAATATTCTACCAAGGATGCGACGTTGCCATACGAAAAGACATCGACACAGCAGCTGGTGGTTCCATTATGAAGAAAACTGCAACCGAAGCTCACAAAATCATTGATAACACAGCATCCCACTCGCATGAGTGGCATCAAGAAAAAGATATCTTTCATTCATCTAAAGCGGATAGAGCCGATTGTAGACATTACTTTGATTCTTTTTTCGCAAAAATAGATGCTTTCGAAAGAGGAATGGAAAAGATGACTAAAGATATTCACGCAATACGAATCAGTTGTGAGCAATGTGGTGGACCACACTTAGCAAAAGATTGTCACATTGAACAAACGATGGAACAACATGAGAATGTTTCCTACATGAACCAAAGGCCGGGAAATAATTATCAAAATAATTATCAACAGCCAAGGCCAAACTTTAATCGAAATCAAAACATTCTTTACAATCCAAATGGACCCAACAACAACTCGTACAACCAACAAGGTCCGAATAACCAACCAACTCAAAACAACACTTTCAATCAACAAAGAACTGACTTGTATAAACCACCACAACAAACCGAAGAGAAAAAGCCAAATCTGGAGAAATGATGGCAAAGCTAATGGAATCTCAGAAACAATTTATTACATCTCAAACCCAAACAAATGAGAGGTTTGATCAGTCCTTTAGAACTCAACAAGCTTCCATTTTGAATCTAGAAAACACGTAGGTACTCTTGCTAGCATTATGAGTGAGAGGGAACAAGCAAAGCTGCCGAGTAATACTGAAGTAAATCCTCGAAATGAGAATGTTAATATGGTGTCAACAAATTCTGAAAAACCAGCACCAGAAGATGGGAAGGTTTTAGATGTGAGTAACAATGAAGAAGTTACAACACCACCACCACCCGAGTATGTAAAGCCAGTGGTGGCACCATACAAACCACCCATCCCGTTTCTAAGAAAAGGAGTTGAGTATGAGCAAGTAATAGGTAATAAATTTTGTGATACCTCTGGAAAAAAGAAGAAGAATAAGAAAGTACATGAAACAAAAACCGTAAAAGTAAACCCGGTGAAGACAGTTCCACCAAAACCTCCACCAAGGTTGGGTGATCCGGGTGAATTTATTGTTCCTTGTCTACTTAGTGATTGTGTCATGTATGATGCACTAGCAGATTTAGGTGCATGTGCGAGTGTTATGCCTCTTTTATTATATAAGAGATTAGGAGTAGGTGAGTTAAGTCCGACGGAGATGAGTGTTCGACTCTTTGATCAAACCATTAGGCACCCAGTTGAAATTGCTGACAACCTACCCGTTCAAGTAGGTAATTTAACCTTTCTAGTCGAATTTATTGTCATTGACATAGAAGAGGACTCAAACATTCCTCTAATTTTAGGTCGACCATTCTTAGCATCCACCGGGGAATTAGTTGATGTAAGAAAGGGTAGAATGACACTTAGTGATGGTGACAAATCGGTCACCTTTGTGATTCGAAAGTCTAAATCTCCACCAACCAAAACCATTGAACCAACAAAAATGATTGGTAAGAACCATGTTGTTTTACCAACTCCAACGGTAGTGCTTAACAATAATAAAACGCGTAAGTGTGGGGAAGATGAAGTAACACCTAATGATGACTTGATAACAAAGAACCCCGTTATTGATGACCCCGTTATTAATAGTTCAATGAAGAAACTTATTAAACGGATTCGCGATGCTAGAACCAAGGAGAACTTTAAGTTATGTAACCGGTTAGTATCAAATCTTTCGCCTAAAGAAAAGGCGAAACTAGTTGAATTTGTGGATGTTACACAGGAATTCGACCAATGGCTTAAAGAAAAAGTCACAGATATGCAAGTTGATTATGGTACAAGAGAAATTGACGATGAAGTTAATCACAATTTCAAAACCACATCTACCAAAGTGTGGGGAGATTAAAATGTTATAAGAAATAATGCTGTCTAGAGTTATTTATTATCTTCTCGTGTAGTTCCGAGAATGGAATCCGATTGGTCTTTTCCGCTAGCAGACACTAAAGAACTAGTTTTTCCCCCCATTCTGAATTTTTGTTTTATAGGTTTTGTATTAAATTAATATGCTTTTTAAATTTAAGTTATATGTCAATTTAAAAACAAAATTTACTTTATTTCATTAAGTTTAAAAAAAAATGATTTCTAAAATTCGTCGTAAGTTAAAGACTAGATCATAGAATCAAAATTACTTTACCCAAGGACGGGGCGAAAAATTTTGTTATCATTATTTTTAATTTTATTGATCTAAAGTATACCAAAAAAAAAAAATTTAAAAACCAAAAAAAAAAATTCTTTACTTTTAAAACAATCGCTTTAAAAACGACAAATTTTAAATTTTGTCTAGGGACGGACTAGGTAAACATACCGAAACTAGCTAAAGTAAAAGAAAACAAAATTTTAAAAATTATTCATTTAAATTGTTTTAATAAATAAAGGTTTTATATATATATATATATATATATATATATATATATATATATATATATATGTGTGTGTGTGTGTGTGTGTGTGTGTGTGTGTGTGTGTGTGTGTGTAAAAGTATGTATATATATGTTTGTAGTTTATCTCATGTACAAAACAGGGTAAAACAGCGCACTTTCAAAGACTGGCATTAAAGTTCAGCAAAAGCTACTAATTTTGACGACAAGATGACAAATATCAAATGTGATATAAAATAATATGTTTGCAAACTCGGTATTTTTAATCACTTTTCTACACTAATCACCCTCATGAATTTATAATTATAGTCTGATTTCATGCAATTGAGGGCATTGCATGATCTCAAGTGTGGGGAAGGGTTATAAATTCTCTCGGGTTTACACTTAGTTTAATTGCCAAATTTTGTGAAAATTTGAAAAATTTTCAACTAAATGAATTCAAAATCATGTTTATACATATTTATGAACGATAAAACTAGGTGTTAATGCCGAAATTATTGTTACCTCGGAGAGAACATAAATGGAGAAACAACCCAAAATGCTTGAATTCATCTAAAATGGAATAGAAGAGAATAAAACGGCAAAGAAAAGAATAAATAAAAGCTAAGTGTGGGAAGAATTTACCAAGTTCTTTAAAACACATATCACATATTTGGTACAGATTATTGCAGGTACTTTTGCTTTGGACTAAACTAATCAGTTTTACCCGATTTACTGTAATATATTTAAAAGAAAGATGGATCTACATAATGAATCAATTCCATCATTAAAAGGAAGTAAAGTCTTCCGAAAAAGACACGCGTTCTTGATTTAGGTCAGGAAGTTGTCGTCCAGACCAGCTGTAGGTTGACGAAAAATCTAGAAAAGTCATCTCTAAAATCAGCAGGAAATCCACGGACCTCAGCATCAAACAGGGTCGCCAAGTGGTCAGACTTATCCTAACCATGAGAGGATCTGTCTCGTAAAATAGGGAGGGAGCCGTGCAAATTAGCTTGATAAGACTAATGAATCAGACTCCCAGAAAAGATAATCTCCTTAAAGATTAAAAATCAGCTTTTAAGCCTGATATTACTCAATCCTTGAGATTGACCTTAAAGATTGAGAATTACAAACTCATGGAATTCGATGATATCTAAACTAGAGCTTGAACGAGAAAATATTTTGATCAAATTAAAACCGATTTGTTTTCTGAAAAACCTATTTTCAATGCGTTCATTACCATTGAACGTAAAATCCTGAGAATTCGACGGAATTCATTAGGTCACCTGAACCAAATCGGGTGTCAACCGTAAGAACGTGATTGCATAGCATGGTCGAAGACAGGACCTTGTGTCAGACCAAAAAATTATAGGGTGATCTTTACTATTTTTCTTACAAAGGATAGTAATTGCATCCGACACGGTGTGGACCATTAACAAATGCATGTCATTAGACATTACCTTAACAGTTGCTTGTTCATCGCTTTCCTTTATAACCGGACGGTAGTTTACCGAAAGGTAATATACGGAGCAAGTATACTGGATGTGTTGCTTTCCTAATACAAGGATTAGCAAGTGGGTGACACAAAACCATAAGTTTTGAGCTAAAATTTTCAAATCTAAAACCCACGCAACCCACAAAAATATTTTGCAAACACCGGTGAAGGGTTATTCCGAAAAACTTATCTAGGGTAAAAGCTAGAATGAATTTTCAAAAGATCAAATGTTTTTATAAAGATCCAATTTCCTTAAAGGATCTACATTTTCATAGTCATGTGGGACTGTAAACCACATCGTTATTATCATTGTTTATACCGCCGTATCAAAATCACTGATGTATAAGGTGTGAGAATAAAAAAAGTGATTCGAGTGAAGTGTGATTTAATTTCAAGTTATGTATTACTTGAGGACAAGCATCGTTTAAGTGTGGGGATATTTGATTGTGCTCTAAATGAACATATATTTAGGCGCAATATCCTTCCAATATGTAAAGGTTTTAGTTGCAATTGTTCTATTTCTATGTAATAATCGTTTAAATAAATAAGTGCGAAGACAAAAGACAGAATCGATGATTTGAAGACGCAAATAACCAAAAAGCTCAAATGTATAAGATACAATCCAAGTGGTTCAAATTATTGATGAGAAACGTCTAAAAATTACAAGAGTACAAGCCGTGAAATGCAAAGTACAAGATATTAAATCGTACGAAAAGGCGTTAGAAAATCCGAAACCGAGACATGAACCAACTTTCAGCGGAGATGTACAAGAATATAATATAATATATAATTAATTATATATTATATATAATTAACTATGCACAAGAATATAATATAATATATAATTAATTATATATTATTTATATTATATTTATAAGCAGCCCACGTTTAACTCAAAGAGATGGGCTGGAATCCAAAGCTCCGCGACTGCAGAGCTATGAAACAGAACAATGACGCACTCGCGGAGATGTACAGTTCAACGTGGGCCTATAAAAGGCAACGAATTCTGCTCGATCAAACACACCTTTTTCTTTTCCTTTCTCTCAACATATACGATATATATATATTTATATTTTATAATTTTAATTTTAATAATAATAAGGTTATGTTGGCGAATGTTTTAAGTTTGTATGTCGAAATTCTGTCCGTGTAATGCTACGCTATTAATAATCATTGTAAGTTATGTTCAACCTTTTTAAATTAATGTCTCGTAGCTAAGTTATTATTATGCTTATTTAAGCCGATGTAATCGTGATGTTGGACTAAATATTAAGACGGGGTTATTGGGCTTTGTACCATAATTGGAGTTTGGACAAAAGACCGACACTTATGGAAATTAGACTATGGGCTATTAATGGGCTTTATATTTGTTTAATTGAATGATAGTTCTTTAATTTAATATAAAGATTTACAATTGGACGTACCTATAAATAACCACATACACTCGATCAGACACGATGGACGGGATATTTATAAGTACTAATAATCGTTCATTTATCCGGACACGGGGATGGATTAATAGTCAATGGACTCATTAAAACAGGGGTGAATTACGTACAAGGACACTTGGCGTAATTGTTAACAAAGTATTAAAACCTTGGGTTACACGCAGTCGATATCCTGGTGTAATTATTAAACAAAGTATTAAGACCTTGTTACAGTTTAAGTCCCCAATTAGTTGGAATATTTGACTTCGGATATAAGGGTAATTTGACGAGGACACTCGCACTTTATATTTATGACCGATGGACTGTTATGGACAAAAACCAGATGGACATATCGAATAATCCAGGACAAATTAACCCATAGTAATAAATTAAAATCAACACGTCAAACATCATTATTACGAAAGTTTAAATAAGCATAATTCCTTTATTTTATATCTCATCGTACTTTTAATTATCGCAATTTTATTTATCGTCATTTTATTTATCGCACTTTCAATTATCGCATTTTTATTTATCGTCATTTACTTTACGCTTTAAATTAAGTTATATTTATTTTTAATATTTTACATTAGGTTTTAATTGTGACTTAAGACATAAAATCGACAAACCGGTCACTAAACGGTAAAAACCCCCCCTTTTTAATAATAATAATACTACTTATATATATATATATATATATATATATATATATATATATATATATATATATATATATATACAAATATAGTTTAAAAATATAGCGTTAAACTCAGCTAGCTCCCTGTGAAACGAACCGGACTTACTAAAAACTACACTACTCTACGATTAGGTACACTGCCTATAAGTGTTGTAGCAAAGTTTAAGTATATTCCATCTATATAAATAAATAAAACTTGTGTAATTTATATCGTATTCCGTAATAAAAATAATAGTATTTCGTACACCTCTGCTCGCACATCAATGAGCACGGTGTATCATCCTCAAATGAACGGTCAAACCGAACTTACAAATCAAACGTTGGAGGATATGTTAAGGGCGTGTGTTATTGATTTCGGTGGTAGTTGGGATGAGCACTTACCATTGGTGGAATTCTCGTACAATAATAGTTACCACACTAGTATTGGAATGCCACCTTATGAGATGCTTTATGGGCGTAGGTGTCGAACTCCTATTTGTTGAGGTGAAGTGGGTCAACGAGAAATCGGGAGTACCGATTTGGTTTCGGAGACGAATAGTAAGATTGAGATGATTCGGGCTCGACTAAAGGCGACGCAAGATAGACAAAAATCTTATGCCGATAAAGGTAGGAGACCGATTGAGTTTCAAGAAGGTGACATGGTGATGCTTAAGGTTTAACGACCCGTCAAAGTACACTTGACGACCATCGTTATCTTGGTCCCACAGCTTGATCATAACTCTATATGAATTTAATAAATAACCTTGCATTCTTTATTTAAAAATGATTTCCTATAAAAGAAACCTATCAAAATATGTATGTTTAGAAAAACCATACATTATTACTTAACCAAAAGTTGACCAAAACAAAGTCAACAGCATCCACTATTAAATGTATCAAAAGAGAATGCAAGTTATTGTTAAACAAAAGTTGCCATCATAAATATGCAGACTCTCTAAGCACAGCGGAAGCAATCAATCATGAACCTGAGAATAAAACATGCGAGTAACTGTCAACAAAAATGTTGAGTGAATTATAGGTTTAATATTGCAAACAATATTTAATTTAAACCGTAAAAATTTATGTTTGAAAACATAAAAACTCCTTTTTGGACCACAAAATTATATGCTAGAAAATATATAAAAACATTATTCCATTTACCGTGAGCCACCTGGTAACCACTTAACTATTTATTTACCCTTGCCAAACACAATAAATAATATACACCGAACAAGTGTATCTACAACAAAATACCAAGTACTAAACATTCCGATTATAAATTGCTAGCGCGACTAGCTCGAAATGAGGTTTTCAAACCCGATAGATCTATCCGTAGGATTCGCGTTCACTAGTAGAAACTAGTGATTACAGTTACCAGACTAGGGAATATTTTTGTTCAACTCACAATGAATAATTTAAACCAACTTCCACTTGTGTCCAAAATATAAAATAAATTACATGTATTCTCATCCCAAAAGATTTAAATAGAAAAATGGGACAATAACTCACCTTAATAGCAAACGAAGTAACCACACAAATATGCGAACAGTAAATGAAGTAAAGTGATCCGGAATGATCACAACGCCGACCTATAAATAAAGCAGGTTGATATAAATAACTAACTTAGGTCAAGTCTTAGTATGATAGCTATTGTACATGTTGCAAGTAGTCATAGAACAATACTCAACATGCATCGGTTTGATCGGAACAGCGTACGGACACACACTTTCTATTTTTAGAAAGTTTCTATTTTTAGCAGGTTTCCATTTTTGGAAAGTTTCTATTTTTGGAAAGTTTCTATTTTTGGAAAGTTTCAAGTTAGGAAAGTTTCCTTATTTAGAAAGTCAACAAAAGTCAACTGAAAGTCAAAGTCAACCGAAAGTCAACTCAAAAGTCAACCTTGGTCAAACATAGTCAACGTTAATTTTAAAAGTGTAAGTTGTAATAATAATGTAAGTTATAATGTTTATTAAAGTTAAATATGTCTAATTATGTCATAACATAAGTTTAATTAAATTAAAATGAATTATTAAAGTTAATATAAGTTTAAATGATATAATTAATATAACATAAGCATTTAATTAATTAATTAAATATTAGTCATAATATAAGTATTATTAATTAATAATAAATTTTAAATCATGTCATAAGTATTATTAATTAATAATGAATTATTAATCATATCATAAGTTTCTAATTATAATTATTAAATCATAAGTATTTAATAATTAAATTATAATTAAATAATAACTAAGCCTTATAATAATTAAATAATTAATTAATATTTATTATAAGTCTTATAATAATAATCTTATAATATAAGTTTAATACTTATCATAAGTATTTTCCATTAATAATAAAAGTATTATTAATCATAAGTTTAATTAAAATGTTAATTAAATCATAAGTAATAATTAAATGATATAATAAATATATATCATAAGTCTTAAATTATAATAATTACTTTTTATATCATAAGTAATTAAATGATAATGAAATTCATTATTTATATCATAAGTTTAATAATTAATCACAAGTTTTAAATCAAAAGTTCATCGGGTCGTATCTTGAGCCCCGTGTGTCGGTTTTCGGCGAGCCTTACATATATCTCCGCCTAATGAAACCACCCGAAACTTCGGTACACTCAAGAACACACCAAGAACAGCCCACAAGTCATGGTGATCAGCTAAGACAACACTTGAAACTTTAATTCAATCAAAATCGTGTTTTAGACGCCACGGGTGATTCGTGGCTCGGATTTAGATGACCCGAACATGAAAGTTCATCCCATCACTGATCCTAACACACTAACACACCCTAAAGTCACCAAATATGGTCACAAAGTCGGACCAAACCTGGTTCATACCAATATCACATTTCAATCTTAACAAAATACCACTTTGATCATATCTAGGGCTCCGGGAATCGAAACGACATGAATCCGGAGTCTAAAATTAATGTCTTGATGAGAGGAACTCATCTAGACACCTTAATTTCACTTTTGTAACAGTTAAGTTTACTGAAATGGTCGAATAGTCTGCTGTTCACAATCAATCAAACCAAAAACATGTAATAACGAATGATTCTATGCATACAATCATTAATACAACAATACACAAGTGTTATACTATCATAATAACATCAAAATACATATATAATCAGTAGGAATGAATAAAAATTGAAAAATTAGGGTTCATAAATATACCCCAATCGAAGAACAAAGGAGGTAGTCGCGTAGAGAACGAAGAGTAGAATCCGGAAATGATAAAAGCCCTAAATCTTTAAGCTTGAAAAATGAAGATGATGATGATGGTATATTTTGGTGGTGATGGCAAAATGAGGAGAGGAGGAAGGAGAAGAGATAAAAAAAAATGATTAGGTTAAATGAAAGAAATGAGCCAATTTTGATCATGTAATCTAATCTTTCAAAAATTGGTACAATACCCCCCTCCCCTTGATGATTTCGGCTGAAATATGAAGGGTGGGCCCCACTTGTGAGCCAACTTGATGCTAAGAGTATTTACTTGTGGCCCGAATGCCCGAACGAAGCCCGAAACACGAAAATACTGCTACGCGATTAAATATTCGGAGAGATAACATATACGCGACAAATAAAATATATAAACACTATATATATTCATATGACATAAAAATATCATATTTAAGATATTTAGGACTTAAAAATCTCGAAAGCTCGACCGTTGGGTTGAAAACCGAAAAGATTCGCCGGATAGAAATCCGCGACAAGTAGAAACGTACAATTTAGAATATGAATACAAATATTCATTTAACACATAATAATTAATATATTATTACAAAAATAATAATATAGGTCATAGAAATGATGTGGCACGAATAAAAGTTAATGGTCGTTAAATAATTAACAGTAAAAGATAACGGAAAAAGTAGGGTCGTTACAGTACCTTCCCGTTACGGAAATTTCATCCCGAAATTTAAGTAGGTGCAGGGGTTTCCTCGTCATTTGGGAACAAATGCGGGTACTTCTGCCTCATCTGACCTTCACGCTCCCAAGTGAACTTGGGATCGCGTCTGGCGTTCCATCTAACTCAAACAATAGGAATTCTACTCTGCTTAAGAGTCTTAACCTCTCGATCCATGATTTCAACAGGTTCCTCAATAAAATGTAGTTGCTTATCAACACGAAGTTCCTCCAGAGGAATAGTCTTATCGGCCTCGGCCAAACACTTCTTTAAATTCGATACATGAAAAACGTCATGAACAGCACTAAGTTATTGTGGCAATTTCAAACGATAAGCTACGGGTTCAACTCTCTCAATAATCTCAAACGGTCCAACAAAACGAGGATTCAACTTTCCTCTCTTACCAAATTGTACCACACCCTTCCAGAGTGATACCTTTAAAATGACAAGATCACCAACTTGAAATTCTAAATTTTTTCTTCTAACCTCGGCATAACTCTTTTGCCGACTCCTGGCGATTCTTAACCTTCCTTTGATCTATACGATCTTCTCGGTAGTCTCATGAATAATTTCTGGACCTGTGATTTGAGCATCCCCAACCTCATTCCAACAGATAGGAGACCTACACTTTCTACCATACAGAGCATCAAACAGTGCGGCTTTAATACCTGCATGATAAATGTTGTTATAAAAAAATTCAGCTAGCGGCAAATATCTATCCCACCCATTACAAAAATCAATAAGACACACTCGTAACATGTCTTCTAACGTTTGAATGGTCCTTTCACTCTAACCATCCAACTGTGGATGATAAGCGATGCTCATATCCAAACTTTGTTCTCAAAGCTTCTTGTAAGGATTGCCAAAACCTCTATGTAAATCGACTGTCTCGTTCTGGAATAGTATATACAGGAACACCATGTCTTGAAACAATTCCTTTCAAATACAAACGAGTAAGCTTCTCCATCGAATCTGTTTCCTTAATCGGAAAGAAATGAGCTAACTTTATGAGTCGGTCAACAATAACCCAAATGGTATCATAACCACCCACAGCTCTCGGTAGTTTCGTAATAAAATCCGTAGTAATACCTTCCCACTTCCACTCGAGAATTTCAGGTTGCACCAAGTCCTAACGGTTCTGATGTTCAACTTTAACCTTAGCACAGGTCAAATACTTAGCCACATACGTAGCCACATCAGCCTTCAAATGAGGCCGCCAATACAACTCCTTAAGATCATGATACATCTTTCCTGAACCAGGAATGAATAGAGTACCTAGACTTATGAGCCTCATCTAAAACAAGTTGTCGTAGATCACCAAACTTCGGAACCCAAAGGCATCCCGTAAAATATCGAGTACCATCGGTTCGTACCTCTAACTATTTACTCAAGCCTCGGACCTTCCCGTTACAAAATTCTCCTCATTCAAGGCTTCTTGTTGTGCCTCAAGCATCTGCCTTGCGAGGTTTGTTCGAACAGTCATATTTAAGGCCCTAAACCTATGAGGTTCAGTCCTCTCTTTACGACTTAACGTATCAGCCACAACATTAGCCTTCCCCAGATGATATAAAAGTTCACAATCATAATCATTTAACGTCTCAGTCCATCTTCATTGCCTCATACTCAACTGTTTCTGATCAAGGATATGTTAAAGACTTTTGCGATCAGTGTACACCGTACTTTTGACCCCATAAAGATACTGTCTCCAAATCTTAAGCGCAAACACAACAGCTCCCAATTCTAAATCATGGGTTGTATAATTCTGTTCATGGATCTTTAACTGACATGACGCGTACGCAATAACTTTATTTCACTGCATCAAAACACAGCCAAAGCCCTGACGCGATGCATCACAATAAACAACAAAATCATCATTACCCCCAGGTAGTGACAATATCGGAGCGGTAGTCAACTTCTTCTTCAAAATCTGAAAAGCATTCTCTTGTTCATCCTTCTACTCATACTTCTTCCCCTTGTGCGTTAAAGAAGTCAGAGGTTTCATTATACGAGAGAAATCTTGAATGAACCTTCTATAGTAACCTGCCAACCCTAGAAACTGACGACTCTGAGTAGGAGTTTTCGGAATTTCCCACCTTTCAATCGCCTTAATTTTAGCAGGATCAACTTGTATTCCCTGTTCACTAACAATATGTCCAAGGAATTGAACTTCTCTTAACTAGAAAGCACACTTAGAGAACTTAGCGTACAACTCTTCTTTTCTCAATAAATCAAGCACTAACTTCAAATGTTCTTCGTGCTCTTCATCATTCTTAGAATAAATAAGGATTTCGTCGATGAAAACAAAAACGAATTTGTCCAAATAGGGTCTACACACACGGTTCATGAGGTCCATGAACACAGCAGGTGCATTTGTCAATCTGAACGGCATAACAAGGAATTCAAAGTGGCCATAACGGGTGCAAAAAGCAGTTTTCGGAACATCAGATTCTTTAACACGCAACTGATGATAGCCGGAACGAAGATCGATCTTAGAATAAACAGACGAACCTTGAAGCTGATCGAATAGATCATAGATTCTCGAAAGAGGGTAACGATTCTTAATAGTACGCTTGTTTAACTCGTGATAATCAATACACAATCGGAACGAACCATCTTTATTCTTAACAAACAAAATAGAAGCTCTCCAAGGGGACGAACTGGGACGAATAAAATATAGTTTCAACAATGAAGGAAGAAATATATGGAGTAGTCACATAAGTGGCATAGATATTTAAGGCAATTCTCTCAAAGGAGATAACGAGGATCATGGATTTCAAAGTAAATTTTCATTACATTTTCGAAAGGAAGACGTACGAAAGGTGTGATATTTTAACGAGAGTGAACTCCCTTGCTCAATGAGCGAGGAAATCTAGGATTCATCCATATTCTTAAATTTATGTGCAGATGAAAAGAACGCGAATCATGGGTTATAATGAATGACCAATTCCAGGTGGGATGAATCTCCAAAAATAATTTCGTGCACCTCAAAGTATTGAATCCTAGGATTGATGTTTACGAGGGTGTTGCGGTTAACAGCGAATATTGAGAGTAGAAACTCCTCAAACGGTCTAGTGTAATATATATCCATGATACCCACTATAACAACAGTTGGGGTAGAAACCCACCTAGTGCCTTTTCTACAATAGGGTGACCACCGAGCGTATCCCAAAAAATTTATTTATCGGTCCGTGTTTCGGCCATGTCCAACCATAAGAGGGAAAATTCTATGAGCGCAAAGACTTTCCAACAAATTTTATAAAACCGGAATCCAGAGTGGCGTAAGAGTTTCTATCATTGAACTTAATGGTAAGTTTCATCCTTAAACCGAGGATGAGAAGAACTGTGATCCAGACACTCTGTAGGGTAATGCGAATAGTTGATAAAATTAATCAAAGGAGTTTGGAAAAAGCTTTAAACGTTTGATGCGACATCATAAGTTGAGCGAAGTTCTTAGTAATTTAGAAGTATGTACAACGTGTACCATTTTATATAAAACAATTTGACTTAATCAAACAGCTCAATAAATGAGTGATTTAAAATAATTTTTGAAGGTATGATTTAGTATATACTAGCCAAAATAGGTAAGGGTAAATTAATTCATTTGAATCCATACGTACATATATGATTTTATAATTTGTATACATGACAAAATATTTCATTACTTCTATTGGCCCATAAATCCCGTGAGAACCTCCCAATTAAACAAATGTGTAAAACTCCCGATGATAAATAGAGTATCTGTATTCAGAGGTTACAAGTTGAAGTAAGATCGTGGAAGATCGAGTAAAGGACTTGAATCGTCGTGCGACATAATGTTACGAGGTCATGAAAACCAATGAGTTAAATGTTGTTTTGACTAATATCAGGACATAAGTCCTTGGGCCAAAACTGTTCCCGAGCGAAGCTATTGCTAACAAGCGAGTTATGAAAGGGTGGATCATGAGATAGATAATCTAGTTAAGAAGAGCTCCTCGTATATCAACAAATAAGATAATGAATATTTTCCATACCCATGTAATACATCGAAATTTCTAAATGAGTAGTGTAAAAATTTTCTTTGACTCGCTTTCTATTCCTCATGTCACAATATTGGGACTTCTTTATGAATTAACGTAATATAATCACGTTGGCCTGACGCCATTATATTTCACTAATTCATAGTTCCATTCCAATAGCACTACATGAGGTCAGGACACGCGATCAACCTCGAATTTCCACACAATTTCTCTAAAACAATTTCTTAAACAATGTGCTAAGGATAGCACAAGAGACAAAAACATCAAAAGTAATGAATAGGAGTAACGATGACATAAAAATGTCTTCGAAGTACCAAGAATCTCTAAAAGTCAAGAATGACGTTTTTCGGTTCAAAAACCAAAGCACATAGGCACGTAATATAACAAGAATGTTGTATACCTAAACATAATAGCTGACATTGAAATACCGAGCATTTAGAAGTCAAGAATGACATCTCGTGTAATATAATTCAAACGCTATATACATAACCATAATAGATGACATAGAAATGTCGAGAATTTCAGAAGTCAAGAATGACATCCCTCGGTTTCACTACTCGAGGTGTTCTTATAAGGATAAGTTCGCATGAGTCGAAGAATACATTTAAATCAGAATGGGAGTTCCTCCCAGATTCAGAACATAATAGAGATGTATGAATGATAACAATATACATACCAATACGATACAAAAAATCACATATAATAATATTTTATAGGCCGGGCTATAGACTAGACTCACTAATGCACCCTATTGACTCGGGTAACGACATCAATGCAGCCTAATTCCTTACAACCAGAGCTCTGATACCAACTTTAACGACTCGTCAAAGTACACTTGACGACCATCGTTATCTTGGTCCCACAGCTTGATCATAACTCTATATGAATTTAATAAATAACCTTGCTTTCTTTATTTAAAAATGATTTCCTATAAAGGAAACCTATCAAAATATGTAAGTTTAGAAAAACCATACATTATTACTTAACCAAAAGTTGACCAAAACAAGGTCAACAGCATCCACTATTAAATGTATCAAAAGAGAATGCAAGTTATTGTTTAACAAAAGCTGCCATCATAAATATGCAGACTTTCTAAGCACTGCGGAAGTAATCAATCATGAACCTGAGAATAAAACATGCGAGTAACTGTCAACAAAAATGTTGAGTGAATTATAGGTTTAATATTGCAAACAATATTTAATTTAAACCGTAAAAATTTACGTTTGAAAACATAAAAACTCCTTTTTGGACCATAAAATTATATGCTAGAAAATATATAAAAACATTATTCCATTTACCGTGAGCCACCTGGTAACCACTTAACCATTTATTTACCCTTGCCAAACACAATAAATAATATACACCGAACAAGTGTATCTACAACAAAATACGAAGTACTAAACATTCCGATTATAAATTGCTAGCGCGACTAGCTCGAAATGGGGTTGTCAAACCCGATAGATCTATCCGTAGGATTCGCGTTCACTAGTAGAAACTAGTGATTACAGTTACCAGACTAGGGAATATTTTTGTTCAACTCACAATGAATAATTTAAACCAACTTCCACTTGTGTCCAAAATATAAAATAAATTGCATGTATTCTCATTCCAAAAGATTTAAATAGAAAAATGGGACTATAACTCACCTTAATAGCAAACGAAGTAACCACACAAATATGCGAACAGCAAATGAAGTAAAGTGATCCGGAATGATCACAATGCCGACCTATAAATAAAGCAGGTCGATATAAATAACTAACTTAGGTCAAGTCTTAGTATGATAGCTATTGTACATGTTGCAAGTAGTCATAGAACAATACTCAACATGCACCGATTTGATCGGAACAGCGTACGGACACACACTTTCTATTTTTAGAAAGTTTCTATTTTTAGCAGGTTTCCATTTTTGGAAAGTTTCTATTTTTGGAAAGTTTCTATTTTTGGAAAGTTTCTATTTTTGGAAAGTTTCAAGTTAGGAAAGTTTCCTTATTTAGAAAGTCAACAAAAGTCAACTGAAAGTCAAAGTCAACCGAAAGTCAACTCAAAAGTCAACCTTGGTCAAACATAGTTAACGTTAAATTTAAAAGTGTAAGTTGTAATAATAATGTAAGTTATAATGTTTATTAAAGTTAAATATGTCTAATTATGTCATAACATAAGTTTAATTAAATTAAAATAAATTATTAAAGTTAATATAAGTTTAAATGATATAATTAATATAACATAAGTATTTAATTAATTAATTAAATATTAGTCATAATATAAGTATTATTAATTAATAATAAATTTTAAATCATGTCATAAGTATTATTAATTAATAATGAATTATTAATCATATCATAAGTTTCTAATTATAATTATTAAATCATAAGTATTTAATAATTAAATTATAATTAAATAATAACTAAGCCTTATAATAATTAAATAATTAATTAATATTTATTATAAGTCTTATAATAATAATCTTATAATATAAGTTTAATACTTATCATAAGTATTTTCCATTAATAATAAAAGTATTATTAATCATAAGTTTAATTAAAATGTTAATTAAATCATAAGTAATAATTAAATGATATAATAAATATATATCATAAGTCTTAAATTATAATAATTACTTTTTATATCATAAGTAATTAAATGATAATGAAATTCATTATTTATATCATAAGTTTAATAATTAATCACAAGTTTTAAATCAAAAGTTCATTGGGTCGTATCTTGAGCCCCGTGTGTCGGTTTTCGGCGAGCCTTACATATATCTCCGCCTAATGAAACCACCCGAAACTTCGGTACACTCAAGAACACACCAAGAACAGCCCACAAGTCGTGGTGATCAGCTAAGACATCACTTGAAACTTTAATTCAATCAAAATCGTGTTTTAGACGCCACGGGTGATTCGTGGCTCGGATTTAGATGACCCGAACATGAAAGTTCATCCCATCACTGATCCTAACACACTAACACACCCTAAAGTCACCAAATATTTTCACAAAGTCGGACCAAACCTGGTTCATACCAATATCACATTTCAATCTTAACAAAATACCACTTTGATCATATCTAGGGCTCTGGGAATCGAAACGACATGAATCCGGAGTCTAAAATTAATGTCTTGATTAGAGGAACTCATCTAGACACCTTAATTTCACTTTTATAACAGTTAAGTTTACTGAAATGGTCGAATAGTCTGATGTTCACAATCAATCAAACCGAAAACATGTAATAACGAGTGATTCTATGCATACAATCATTAATACAACAATACACAAGTGCTATACTATCATAATAACATCAAAATACATATATAATCAGTAGGAATGAATAAAAATTGAAAAATTAGGGTTCATAAATATACCCCAATCGAAGAACAAAGGATGTAGTCGCGTAGAGAACGAAGAGTAGAATCCGGAAATGATAAAAGCCCTAAATCTTTAAGCTTGAAAAATGAAGATGATGATGATGGTATATGGTGGTGGTGATGGCAACATGAGGAGAGGAGGAAGGAGAAGAGAGAAAAAAAAATGATTAGGTTAAATGAAAGAAATGAGCCAATTTTGATCATGTAATCTAATCTTTCAAAAATTGGCACAATACCCCCCTCCCCTTGATGATTTCGGCTGAAATATGAAGGGTGGGCCCCAATTGTGAGCCAACTTGATGCTAAGAGTATTTACTTGTGGCCCGAATGCCCGAACGAAGCCCGAAACACGAAAATACTGCTACGCGATTAAATATTCGGAGAGATAACATATACGCGACAAATAAAATATATAAACACTATATATATTCATATGACATAAAAATATCATATTTAAGATATTTAGGACTTAAAAATCCCGAAAGCTCGACCGTTGGTTTGAAAACCGAAAAGATTCGCCGGATAGAAATCCGCGACAAGTAGAAGCGTACAATTTAGAATATGAATACAAATATTCATTTAACCCATAATAATTAATATATTATTACAAAAATAATAATATAGGTCATAGAAATGACGTGGCATGAATAACAGTTAACGGTCGTTAAATAATTAACGGTAAAAGATAACGGAAAAAGTAGGGTCGTTACATAAGGTATCTCCATGGAAGGGTATTATTCAGTTTCAAAAACGAGGAAAGTTAGCTCCTCAGTTTATTGGTCCTTTCAAGGTTTTGGCACGTGTTGGTGAAGTTGCTTATAGACTAGAGTTGCCCGAAGAGCTTGCGAGGATCCATAACACGCTCCATGTTTCCCATCTCCGTAAGTGTCTTGCGGATGACTCGATATGGGTGCTGTTAGATGAGATTACTTTGAACAACAAGCTAGAGTATCCTGAAGAACCGATAGCTATTCTCGATGAGAAGGTTAAATTGTTGCGTACCAAGGAGGTGAGGACCTTTAAGGTCCAATGGCGTCATCGAAAGGGTTCCGAGTTTATGTGGGAATCTGAAGAATTTGTTTTGGATAATCTTCCGGCTTGTCATGTGGCTTGGATCGCGAGGACGCGCTTCGATTCAAGTGGGGGAGAGTTGTAACATCCCGCTTTTTCCTGTACGTGAATTAAGGTACATATTTAATTGTTAGTACGCTTATAACTCGTTTGTTTATATGATAAATAAATTAAAGTGTTAGTTGTTGTGTAAATGTATATATACATATATATATATATATATATATATATATATATATATATATATATATATATATATATATATATATATATATATATATATATATATATATATATATATAAATATTTGAGAACGAACGCATGTACAAGTATATGCATGAGTTTTGACGGTGTTAGGTCATGTGAGACTTATAGACGAAGTTTGGGCAAATACGTATAGCGAGAACGAGGTGTACTAGTCGTATAAATCAATTGTTAAGCTAAGTTGTCGAATTGATCAGTTACAGGCCATTGCGTCGCCGCGAGGCTCTTCGGCGCGCCGCGACAAACAACACAAATCAAAGTCAGTAGGGGAAACAAGCAACTCGAATTTTATGTGCATTGCCGCGCCGCGACATATGGGGTCGTGCCGCGACCCACTGGGTGAACTGGTTCCGGTTTTAGCTTTTAAAAAGAGTGAATCAAGGGTATTTTCATCTTTTCGCGTGTAGATCTGATTGAGACTTTAAGTCTCAGCCACTTATCCTTTTTATTCATTTTCTTTTCCATTTTCTTCTCTATTTTTCCTCTAAAAACACTAAACCCACTTAGATTCAAACTAAGAATTGAAGGTGAAGAATTGTGAATCGATCTTAGGAGCAAGAAGTAATGTTGTTCCTCTCGTTCTTAGCTTCGAGTGGATAGTGTTGGTAAGTCTTAACTCCGTATTTTGAGTTTGGTTAATTTATGGCTAGGGTTTGACCATTTGAGTCTTGTAAGACCCATTTGGGGACTTAATGGGTGGATTTGGGTTAATATGATGCAAGAAAAACCCAAAAGGTGTTATTTTAGGGTTTTGGTCATATGGATTGAGGTAGTAAGTGTTAAATGGTGTTGTTAGTCACTATTACACTTGTAAATGATGAAAGAATTGTAAATGGGTCATGTTTGGACAAAAATTGTAAATCTAAGTATCAAAATGGGTCAAATGGGTAATTGTTGACCTAGTTGGGTGAATTGGGTATGAATTACCCATAATTATGTTAGTTGGTAATAGTAGACTCTAATCACTAGCTTTTAGTGATTTATGACGAGTCATGGCCATTAATGGGCGGTTTTGGTGGATGTGAATCATTTAATGCATTTGGGTCATTAAATGCTCAAGTGAAAGTGTTGTGGTTGGTTCCACAAGTTGTGTATTGAATGTGTACTTAATGTATTAGGTACGTTGCTTTGAAGTTTCGGAAGTGCATAATCATCATCTTGGTGTTAAGGTGAGTGGAATAATTATGTGTGTACGTATATAATGTATTTATTTGTGTAGTGTGAATGTGGTATTGTTGCGGTGTTTAAGACACCACATTCTAAGTAACGAGTGGAATTGTCGCGGTGTTCAAGACACCCCTCATTGTTTTGATTGACATGTGTAATCGTCGCGGTGTTCAAGACGCCACCTTGTCATGGGAGTGGAATTGTCACGGTGTTCAAGACACCACTCATTGTTTTGATTGACTTGTGGAATTGTCGCGGTGTTCAAGACACCACATTGTCATGGGGGTGAGTTAGTCGCGGTGTTCAAGACATTACCCGGGGGATTAGTGATTACGCGGTGATTAAGTAACACTAATGGATGTTATGAACTCCGACGGTCTTTCAAGTACCGTTCCCTTGTTCGATTGGTTAACCATGGTTGTGTGAATTTGTATTTGGCATATTAAATTGTGAACCATATGCTATTGTTATTGCTAGCTTATTGTGAATCGCGGATAGTAGTTTATGCATGTTGTTTACATGGTTGTCGAATTCCTAGCTTGTATCCGCTATTGTGTTTGTGATTGCAAGTAAGTAGGTTATATATGCATGTGTATACTTATTGCACTCACTAAGCATTAGCTTACCCCTCTTGTTGTTTATCTTTTTAGATGCAGGTACGGAGAAGGGAAAGGGGGTTGTTGGATACTAGTTCCCCATGTTGGATTTGAGTTGAAGCTTTTGAAGCCGACCTAGCGTTTTGGGTAGTTTAGCCCCAAACCATGCTCGGGTGTAGTTTGGATTAATACTATCATTTTAAATGGGTCGAACTTGTAATACATTTGATTAATGGCTTTCGTGCCTTTTGTAAATATTTAACTTGTGATGTTGTTAAATGGGATATATGTAACCGTTTAATTGTGTGACGAGCCGAAAATTTCCAACCAAATTTAAACTTAATTTTTTTATGATTTCGATATGATAAGCAAAGTTTATTTAATCGAATCTCGAAATCTTTGAACTGTTAACATGGATACGTTTAAATCATTTCACCATTGACTATGCCAGACGATTCACGAACATTTGTGTATAAATATTAAATATTCAATATGTGTTGTCATATAATATATATTATATAATTAGTAAATATTATATAATTAATAATATATAAGGTTAATATATTAAATGTAACTACAAATTAAAAATATAGTTGTTATGTTAATATTATTATTACTTTCATTATTAATACTAATATTAATATCAATATCAATATTAGTTTTATGATATAATTTAAATATAATGTGTTATTATAATTGTTATTATTTTGTATTTGTAGTATAATTATTATTAAAAATTATAAATATTATGATTATTATCATTGTTATCATTGCTAAAATCATTATTATTATAACTAGTAGTAGAGTTATAATTTTAGTTATTATGATTAATATCATTATTATTATTATTATTAATATAAATTATTACTATCGTCAAAGTTATTAGAAAATAACACAATTTATTATTATTATCATTAATAATATTATTATCAATTTAATGATTATTAATACTATTTTGTTATTATTATTATTAATATTATTATTATTATCATTTTATAATTACTCTTATTCTTATTCTTAATATTACTATTAGAATAATTTTGATAAAAATTATTATTAATATTATTATTTAATATAATTCTATTATCATTATTAGTATTATCATTCTTATTAATAACATTCAAAAATTTATTAATAGATTTATATATTTAGGTAATATTATCAAATTCAGTATACAGATATACATCGGATATCTAAGCAAATACGGATACTGTGTATATATAAATACATATACTAATTTATATATATATATATATATATATATATATATATATATATATATATATATATATATATATATATATATATATATATATATATATATATATAAATGCGGTTTATCCCTAAATAAATATAGATAAAATCACGTATTCCACCTTATACCCTAATCTGTTGCCTATCACGATCGGAACTGTTGTAAATTTGATTTCCTGTCGAATCTAAAAGATATGTGAATCCTAAATTGTACAATTCCATTTTAAAACACTATCTGCTTTTTAAATTTTTGTTCTCTTCTCTTTGTCTGGGTGAAGACGCTGTCAAACACCACGACTGGTACACAAATTAGGATTTATTCTATGTATTAGTATCCATTCAATCACTCATACCTGTTCCACTTTCACTGCATTCTGAAAATTAAATAGAAAATATTAAAAAAAGAAAAGTATGTACCCATGTTCTTGTACCATTTATGCAATCCTTCGTTATCTAAACAATTTTCAAAAAATAATAATGCAATTGTGTTGGAAATCCTTTAATGAACCTTTCTGCAAAGTTACAACCTCCAATTCCTTTTATCGATTCGTAATTTTGAAGTCAAAGTTTTCGTTTTAAAAAGTCAACATATGTTCATCAGCAAAATTTGAACTCCTTGTTAAATACTAAGTGAAATTGAGGATTGAGAAAGTTTTTAGGAAGGATTTAAAGTCTTTTTCATGTTGAAATCTCTGCCTAAAACGTTCTTAATTTTATGATCAATATTTTGTTTGTGTTCCAATACAGCGACGGCAGGTTCTTTTTTTCATATATATACAATTTTTTTAAAACAAATGTATCCACTTCAAGTCTTTTATAGTTAGGATACAAATCTTATTTTAAACCTAAATTCATTAATAGGATTGATAAGGTGATACCTGGGGTCGACTGGGTATTGAAGGGGAGGAAGATAGAACAGAAAATAAAATCGGGTTAAATAAATAGCTGTGAGGTTGTAATTCAGAAAGGAACAAATGGTCTAATGGTTAAGGTGTTGTCGGGTGTGCGAGAGGTCACGGGTTCGAACCCGGTATGGAGCAATTCTTTTTACAGCAGTTTTTATGCAAGGGTATAAAGCTTTTATTTTTATTTCCATTATTATTATTATTATTTGTTATTGTTGCTATTATTATAAATATTATTTTTATTGTTATTATTATTATTATTAGTGGTACTATTATTAAGTATTAATATTATTATAGCATTATTATTATTATTATGTATTATGAATATCATAATTATTACTAGTATCACCATTAGTATTATTATTATTATTATCACTAATAGTTGTATTTTTTTATAATTATGATTAGGATTATTATTATTATTATTATTATTATCATTATGAAAATAATATAAGTTATCATTAATCTTATTAATATTAGTATTAGTAACATTTTTATAACTACTAGTATTATTATGTTTATTATTAACAATTGTATCAATAATAAAAATATCATTATTTTTATTAGTATTATCATTTTTACTAAAGTTATTATTATTATTATTATTAGTAAATCATTAATATCATAAATATCTTAAACAGAAAAATTAATATTTTTACAAGTACTATTATTAATATCATTGTTACTATCACTAATAAGGTTATTATTAACATATGTGTATTATTAATATTATTATCCTTATTGTTACTAATATTAACTTAGTATTATAGAACTACTGTTTTGATAAACAAACTAAATACATACATAAATATACATATTTAACTCATATAACATAACAAAATCTAATATCTTTATATACAAAATGAACATATAAAACATATATATACATATATATGTATTATTAACATAAAAATAATATAACTAATACATTTATATATATATGTGTTCAATTACAATTATGTATATTAATAAATATACGAATAATATAGGTTCGTGAATCTAAGGCCAACCCTACAATTGTTCAATGTCGTAATATGTATTTTTACTACAAAATACAATATGGTGAGTTTCATTACTCCCCTTTTAAATGCTTTTGCAATATATATTTTTGGGACTGAGAATACATGCGCTTTTATAAATGTTTTACGAAATAGACACAAGTAATCGAAACTACATTATATGGTTGAATGATCGAAGCTGAATATGCCCCTTTTGCTTGGTAACCTAAGAATTAGTAAACCAGTCTACTAATTGACGCGAATCCTAAAGATAGATCTATTGGGCCCAACACACCCCATCCGTTGTAGCGGATGCTTTAGTACTTCGATGTTGTTTTATCATGTCCGATGGATGTCCCGGAATGATAGGGGATATTCTTATATGCATCTTGTTAATGTCGGTTACCAGGTGTTCACCATATGAATGATATTTTTGTCTCTATGTATGGGACGTATATTTATGAGAATTGGAAATGAAAATCTTATGGTCTATTAAAATGATGAAAATGATCGAATATGATAAACTAATGAACTCACCAACCTTTTGTTGACACTTTAAAGCATGTTTATTCTCAGGTATGAAAGAAATCTTCCGCTGTGCGTTTGCTCATTTTAGAGATATTACTTAGAGTCATTCATGACATATTTCAAAAAAAGTTGCATCCGAGTCGTTGAGTTCATCAAGATTATTATTAAGTCAATTATAGTTGGATATTTTATGAAATGGTATGCATGCCATTAACTTTCGACGTAAAGAAAGTTTGTCTTTCAAAAACGAATGCAATGTTTGTAAAATGTATCATATAGAGGTCAAGTACCTCGCGATGTAACCAAATGTAATGTATTCGTCCAGATGGATTAGGACGGGTCGTTAGAAATTGGGCGCTAATGGTTCTTATTTTAAAAAAAAAAATTACTCGTGTTTAATACGGGTTGGGTTGTTTCATGTTTGTTCCAGTAATGTAATGTAGACCACGAGATTTCGTATTCAAAACAGTATGAAAAGTATATGCTTATCCGTGGGCACCCGGTAACTAACTTAACGTAATAATAATACCCCACAAAAGTACACTTGGCGAGTGCGTATGTCCTCGAAGTATCAAACACCCGTTAAATGCTAGCGCGACTAACCCGAGTGGGGTTGTCAAACCCTATGGATCCATATCTAATATTCGTATTCACCGGTTCAAAAACCAATGATTAAACGTTACCGTGCTAAGAGAAAAGTTTATGCCGTTATATAACCCACACATATGTAAAGTTTAAGTACTCGTGTCTAGTATGTAAAACATAAAAAGTGCATGTATTCTCAGTCCTAAAAATAGTATAAGTAAAAAGGGAAGCTATAACTCACAGTGATAAATGCGGTAAAGTCGATATGCAAAGTATGCAAGTAGTAAGTCGGTACGAAAGGTCGTCAACCTAAGTCAAAGGTCACTAGGCCAGTATGTCGTCCCAAAAGGTTTAAAAGTGCATAAATTAAGTTTAAGTGTCATTATCAACATCATCATTATCATCATCATTCATCAACACTAAGGTAAGTTTAACAAGAATAGAGATTGAAACAAAAGGCTGATTTCGGACAACTATTACGACCTCTATACAAATCGAAAAGATGTGTAGTCAGTGGATATAGCTCCGTATGTGAGTCCTCTAACCACTAACCAATTTTCAGAACCTAACTCGTCTTCGTTTGACCGTGGCGACGGTTTAAGTGCGAGTAGGTCATAAATTTCAGTACAACGTTACAATGGCGTAGTGACTTTCGGAAGGCTATAAATCCTAAACCGTATATCGGATTAAGTCGAGGACTAAACAAAAAGTCATCTACTAGAAACGAACTATCTGAAAATCAATTTTCCATAAGTCTAGGAGTCTGATCAGACCCCGAAAAACAGCATGCAAATGCTCCGGTGAGGTTCTTGGTGCTTGATGCTCATCACGGTTCTCATCCTTGATGCTTGTATGCTTCAAGTGTACAACTCTTTAATGTTTTAGCATCACTTTGACCAAGGTTCAACCATCAACACACAACTAAGAGTAAAATCTATCATTCTACAAGTTTTGAACATCAAGATTGCCTCTTTATTGCATAAATCCAATAAAGCTTCAACTTTTGTCCTTTTTACACAACTTTATGCATCTCCATCATATGTGATGATGAAGATTTGATCTTTATCATCACCACAAACACAAAAAGGTTCCAAGTAAGTGAGATCTACAATAATAACTTAGATCTCAAGTATTAAGAAAATCCTAAGCTAGAAAGCTTGGATCTTTACAAGATTAATGAGACCATAAGCTAGAAAGCTAAGATCTTTAACAAAATAATGAAAGTAATGAGACCATAAGCTAAAAAGATAAGATCTTTAACATAATAATGAAACCCTAAGCTAGAAAGCTTGGTTCTTTAGTGTTCTTGAAGATCTTGAAGCATAAAGCTTGAATCTTTAAGATACATGAAGATCATAAATACAAGTTTTGATCTTTATAACAAAACAAAGAAATTAAAAGCTAAATCTAACAAGTAAATGAAGATTTCAAGCAAGAAAGCTTGAATCTTTCATGTTCTTGAAAGATTCAAACCCAAGTTTGAATATACAAGATATAATAAGATCAAAAGCTAAAAGCTAGATCCATAAAATGATGATGATGATGTCAACTTCATGAAGAAGAAAAGAAGAAGAAGAAAATTTAAAACTTACACTTTTTAGAGTGAGAAAGACTAGAGAGAGAATTGGAGAGTAAGTGTGTGTAAATTGCAAATGAGATCAAGTGTAGAATGGGTGAAATAAAGCTTGTATTTATAGGTGGTGAGGTGAGGGTGGGGTGGTGGTGGTCGTGATTTTGGAGGGGGGACAAGGGGGACAAACTTTTGTTTTTTGATTAATGGTTGTCTAAAGTTGGTGCTTATGTTAGGATCACATGCAACATTAAGGATAATGCTTAACAAAAATGCTAGTATGTTCCCTCTAATAAATGGGCATTTGTCTTTCATTATAATGGGTCACTAACTTATAATAATTGGGCTAATTAAATAGTCCACTAGCTAGTATAGGGTGGGCTAAAGTCCAACAAGGTAGAAAGTCCAACAAGACTAACTAGTGTGCTCTAGTAAATTACTAAGCGTAATTAAGCATCGAAAAACCCAAGTAATTTTTATTATAAAATAACAATTAGTATTTCGTAGTCGTAATATTCTGATTACGACAAAAGTTAAACGTGTACACAGTACGCAGTTCGTTCTAAACGTCAAGTGACACTAACGGTCATAAAGGCTTTCGGGTTCAAGTTAAGTATCCTATATACTTAAAGGCACGTTTTAATATATAAATGAAAGTAATCAACATGTAGGAAGTTCCCAGAGTATAATATAGCTCAGTACGCACAAGTACGCAGTTTCGTGAAAGTACAAAGCACAAAAGCAAGTCGAAAAAGTCAGGTCGTTACAAACACCGAATAAATACTTGACCGAAAATGATTATCAAATGAAGAAAAGTTCAAAAGTACTTCTCAAACACTTCAGCACTCCTATATATCCGAATAAAAGTCTGTATAAAGACTACATTACCTTTTTCTCTCACCCCTCAAAAACAACTTCACTACCACTCCAAAATTCCTTTTCCATCATTGACAAATGACCTAGAAGCTAAGATTACTACCGTTCTCACATTAGTAGCAAGGATTTGAGTCTTTATCAAGCCTATGACGATGGGTGCAGCATGACTGGCTATGAGTGAATTCATTTCTTAGATCTATAGGGAACCCTAAACACTTGTGTGATTTGAGTGACCCGTGAAAGCAAGCCTATGTCATGTAACCTCCTCGCATGCTTGCAGAGATAGTTTCAATCATAACATAGATAACTCACCTTATCTTTTTGCTCTTATAATAAAAAGTAAACCACTTAGGCTATTAGAAAAGAAACTCCGAAAAGATTTCTTAAGGAAAATGAGAGTTTGCTTGAGGACAAGCAAATTCTAAGTGTGGGATATTTGATATTGGCTAAAAAGTCACGTTTTCACCCCAGTATTAAGGCCTAAAAACAAGAAAGATTCGAACTTTGTCGTCAAAATACCTACTTCATCGCTTAGAATTGAAGACAAGTAATTACGAAGACGGTGCAAAAAGAATCAAGAGAATCGGAGCTAAAACGAAATTCTAGAGCGAAAATGGTGGAAGACAAGAAATCAAGTTACGATCCAGGGAATCCAGCTAAACAGGCAAGCTAAACGGCCTGCCAAAATGGCCAGGGCAAATGGCCCTTGCAAACGGCTTGGCTTGGCAAACGGCCCCTACAAACGGCCTGCCAAACGGCCTGCCAGACGTTTGCAGGGAAAAAATTATGCTTATTTAAAGTGTCTTTGTCATTCATTCCAACACAAACTTTAATTCACTTCTTTCTCTCTCTTGTACAATATTAGTCATACTTTCAAGGTCATCGACTCCATGCGGGAAATCTAGTACCCGGAGAAGAACGCCGAAGATTGTATTAGGAGCAGTCTGGAGTCTTGAAGTTGTCACTTTTGTATTTGGAACTCGTACAATCTACTGGTACTTCTATCCTTTATCTTTAGATAATATCTTCTATCATTATGTTCTGTGATATTGTTGCCATGATTAGCGAGTAGTTATCTTTAGTGTATGCTATGATGTAAGCAGTTATAATGCCGAAATAATATTATGGTTTGTGTATGTTGTTGAAATGCTTTTTGATTATGCTTTAAACTCAATCGCTTTTCCAACTAATAGAACGTAGTTATTGGTTCTGTTATTGGGAAGTCACGAACCCCGATTTAGAGTACACTATCAGTGTCACCCCTTGGTAAGAGATGTCTATCGGATACAATGTAAGATTGACTGAGGCACACCTGTTGTAGTAAGTCTATCGAGCTTTGGATTCTGACTGAGGACTCTTTCGTAGTGAAACATCTGACTAGACCCTTAGTACATTGCCGGTCCCAGACCATGCTAGTGTAGTCACCAAGCATATAAACTTCGTACGTGCATGCTGAAGCACATCGGTTTTTGTAAGCTGCACCTCTGCTAAGTAAGGCCATGGAACCCGGTCAATGTTGATTAGTACACTGCACCATAACGCGGTCTTAAGAATTGCACCCCGTTTGAGGGATTCTTAGTTAATTAAGGAACTGTTTGTTTAGACACATAAAGGAATGGACCGTTAGGATAACCGAACGTGTTCATGGAATTCAGATTGACTTGGCCATGGTGTTCTTTATGGTTGAACTCTTTTTAAGGGCCTAACTATCTTTTAAAACCAATCATTAACGAAAGCATTGTAACACATCATGTCTCTTGGATATGGTAAACCATGTATTCTGTTATGCTTAATAAAGTTTAGACCTTTGTGGAATGTTAATATGTCACCCAACCGAGTCGCTCAATTGGATGAGCCGTCTGAACGTGTATGCCTGTAGTCAGACTGCACAGGCGTCGGGGGTAAGGGACGTTACTGTCTATTCAGAATTTTCAAGCCTAGCGCAGTACCCAGTGACATGTCTTATGACAGGGGCGTTTAGGACCAGTGTAATGAATACAAGGCCTCTGCCTATTCATGAGCCAGCATTCCATAATCTCGGCAAAGTAACTGATAAAATCATAGTATGCACTTACTTTGACCTTATCCGAATTATAAATTTTATCGCATTTACTTTATCTGTCTTATAAATTAGAAAATCCCACAAATTAAGTAACCACTACTCCTCCATAACTATCTTAGGCTTAAATATAGGTTCGATTCTAGTGATATCTCAAAAATACAACTCTAGGTCATACTTCCCTTACTCATACTAAGGAGTAATATAATTTAGGCCTCGCTAAATATAAATTTAAAAAGTACCCCCTCTTAGTGGTTGATTCTGACGTGTTGCGACCTAACGACACCGCACAAATAAAACCGTCCGTTTCGGCCATATCAATCGTAAGCTAAACGATGCAACCCGAAAAGATCATTTTCCATTACCGTTCATCGATCAAATGTTGGAACGTCTTTCAGTAAATGAGTACTATTGTTTCCATGACGGTTTTTCCAGCTACTTTTAGATCCCCCTCGATCCAAAGGACCAAGAAAAGACAACCTTCATATGTCCTTATGGGACATTTGCCTATTGACGCATGCCCTTTGGGTTGTGCAATGCATCAGCTACATTCCAGCGATGCATGGTAGCAATATTCCACGAAATGATTGAATGTTGCATGGAAGTTTTCATGGAAGATTTCTCGGTCTTTGGTAGCACCTTTGATTCGTTCCTTTCTAACCTTGACAAGATGCTCACCCGGTGTGAAGATTCGAATTTAGTTCTGAATTGGGAGAAATGTCACTTCATGGTTAAAGAAGGGATAGTTTTAGGACATAAGATTTCAAAGTCAGGAATAGAAGTTGATAAGGCTAAGATTAAGACCATAAATATACTTCCAGAACCTACCACAGTAAGAGCGGTAAGGAGTTTCCCTGGACACGTCGGTTTTTACCGACGCTTCATCAAAGATTTCTCAAAGGTCAAACGACCTATCACTCATCTCCTCGGAAAGGAAGTTCCGTTTGTCTTCGATGAAGAATGTATTAAAGCATTCAACTATCTAAAGGAACAACTAACACATGCACCTATCATGATAGCCATTTGAGATCATGTGTGATGCGACTGACTTCGCAGTTGGAGCTGTACTCAGACAACGGAAAGATAAGCACTTTCATCCAATCTATTACGCCAGCAAAACCTTAACCGGAGCTCAAGAGAATTACACGACCACGAAAAAGGAGCTGCTAACAGTAGTATTCGCCTTTGACAAATTCCGTTCCTATCTCATCCTATCCAAAACAAAGGTTTACACAGATCAATCAGCCCTTAAATATCTATTCACTAAGCAAGACGCTAAACCAAGACTCCTATGATGGATCTTAATCCTTCAGGAATTCGATGTTGAAATCAAAGATAAGAATGGAGCAGAGAACATCGCAGCAGACCATCTTAGTCATTTGGAAAACCTAGCGATGGAACAACTTGCTGAACAAGATATCAAAGATAAATTTCTCGAAGAACGGCTTATGAGCTTAGGACAAGCTCACATAGGATCAAAATTCACTGATACTCCTTGGTACGCTAACATAGCCAACTACCTAGTTGCTAGAGTAGTACAAAAGGGAATGAGCACATTCCAAAGAAGGAAGTTCTTCAGGGATGCCAAGTACTACTATTTGGAAGATCCGTACCTGTTTAGAATTTGCCTTGATCAGATAATCAGGAGGTGCGTAGATGAAAAACAAGCAGGAGGGATTCTTCACCAATGTCACAACAGACCAACTGGAAGTCATCATGGAGCAAACTTAAATGAAAGAAAAGTCTACGAATCAGGATTTTATTGGTCATCTATATTCTGAGATGCGCAAGAGCTTGTAAAGCGTTGCGACACATGCCAAAGGCAAGGTATTATCTCAATGAAGTATGAGATGCCTTGGACTAATATCCAAGCTTGTGAGATCTTCGATATATGGGGATTAGACTTTATGGGGCCATTCCCGAAGTCTAATGGGAAAGAATATGTCCTCGTAACAGTAGATTACGTCTCCAGAAGGGTCGAAGCCCAAGAATTTCCAACCAATGATGCCAAGGTCGTCACCAACTTCCTGAAGAGACTATTCTGCCGATTTGGAGCTCCCCTCGCTATAATAAGTGATAGAGGCACAAACTTCTGCAATACCCAATTTATGAAGGTTATGCAACAATACGTAGTTACCCAAAAAATGTCTACTGCCTATCATCCGCAGACTAACGGACAAGCAGAGGTCACCAACAGAGCACTCAAAAGGATCCTAGAACGAACCATCAGCCATCATGGAAATAAATGGGCCGAGAAACTAGACGATGCTATGCGGGCATTTCGGACTGCTTACAAGAATCCTCTAGGAACTACACTCTATCGCATGATCTATGGAAAAGCCTGTCACCTTCCGCTGGAACTAGAGTATAAAGCTCTCTGGGCACTGAAAACTTGCAACCTCGATCCCTCAGTAACCGCTAGGCATCGGAAGATGCAGATGAATGAACTCGCTGAATTAAGGACCAAGCATACGAGACGTCATATATTTATAAGGAACGGACAAAACTAACTGATAGTGCTCCAAATGAACATATATTTAGGCACAATATCCTTCCAATATGTAAAGCTTTTAGTTACTATTGTTCTATTTTTATGTAATAATCGTTTAAATAAATAAGTGCAAATACAAAAGATGAAAACGACGATTTGAAGACACAAATGACCAAAAAGCTCAAAAGTACAAAGTACAATCCAAGTGGTTTAAATTATTGATAAGAAACGTCTCAAAAGTTACAAGAGTTCAAGACGCAAAACGCAAAGTACAAGATATTAAATCGTACGAAAGGACGTTCGAAAATCCGGAACCGGGACCTGAGCCAACTATCAACGCGCGATGCAACGGAGCTAAAATTACAAATCAACTATACACATGAATATAATATAATATATATATAATTATATAAAATTATATATATTATATATATATTAAATAAATATGTCGACAAGCTAGGAGCCAAAAAGTATGTGACCAGGAAATGACGGCCATGCGATCGCATGGCAAGAAGGCACAAATCTCATGCGACCGTATGAGTTATTGTAGCAGGCCACATTCTATAAATTCAGCATATTTCGGACGAATTTATCACATCTTTTTCCATCTCTTACTCTCAAAATATATATTTATATTTATATTATAATTTTAATATTAAATTTTAATAATAATAAGGTTATGTTAGCGAATGTTGTAAGTTTATAAGTCGAAATTCTGTCCATGTAACGCTACGCGATAAATAATCACTTTAAGCTATGTTCTTCCTTTTTAAATTAATGTCTCGTAACTAAGTTATTATTATGCTTATTTGAGCCAAAGTAATCATGATGTTAGACTAAATATTAAGACGGGGTTATTAGATTTTGTACCATAATTAAGGTTTGGACAAAAGACCAACACTTGTAGACATTGGACTATTGACTATTAATAGATAGGGGGTATTGTCTAATCGAATGACAACTCATTGGAACCTGTCAAACCTATCTTCAAATTAGTTAATATAATAATTATTAAAATGATTATGTATGTTCTATTTAGTGACGTTTATATGACCTCTTTTACGATCATTTAATTAATTATTCGAGTTGGGTAATTGATTATTCATTCTGATCAAGTGGGTAAATTAATATTCATATCTCATTAAAATAAGGGTGGATTACATACAAGGATAATTGGTGTAATTGTTAACAAAGTATTAAAACCTTGGATTACACGCAGTTGATAACCTGGTGTAATTATTAAACAAAGTATTAAATCCTTGTTACAGTTCGAATCACTAATTAGTTAGAATATTTGACTTCGAGAATAAGGTTAATTTGACGAGCATTTTATAATTATGACCGATGGACTATTATGAACAAAAACCAGATAGGTATCAAATAAACTAGGACAAAGGACAATTAACCCGGGTAACAATTAATTAAAATCAAAACGTCAAACATCATGATTACGGAAGTTTAAATAAGCATAATATTTTTATTTCATATTTCATCGTACCTTTATTTACTGTCATTTTAATTATTGCAATTTACTTTATCGCAATTTAAATTCCGTCATCGACATTTATCTTTACGCTTTATTTAAAATCGACAAATCGGTCATTAAACGGTAAAAACCTCCTTTTATAATAATAATAATATTACTTATATATATATATATATATATATATATATATATATATATATATATATATATATATATATATATATATATATATACAAATGTAGTTTTTAAAAATATAGCGTTGAACTCAGCTAGTTCCCTGTGGACGAACCGGACTTATTAAAAACTACACTACTCTATGATTAGGTACACTTCCTATAAGTGTTGTAGCAAGGTTTAAGTATATCCCATCTATATAAATAAATAAAACTTGTGTAAATTGTATCGTATTTCGTAGTAAAATATAATATTATTTCGTAGTAAAATTGTATCGGCGAAACGCTATATTTTAGTAAAACTATATTTTTGTAAAAATATATTATTTCTTATTTCATAAAAATATTTTGTATTTATAATAAGTGTTAAAAATAATAAAAAGAAAAAAAAATATAAAAATATAAATATTTTTAAGATTTCGTTTAAGATATATAAAATTAAAAAGTATTTTTATTTTATTTTTAGTTTTTTTTAAATATAAGTTGTTTTATTATTTTGTAAAAATTAAAATCTGAAAATATATATATATATATATATATATATATATATATATAATTAAAACGAACTGGGCCGAATACTGTAGCAACCCAACTTATGGCCTGGATCCACAGTTCATGCGACCGCATGGCCTCATAACAGAAGAATCATGCGATCGCATGAGCCTGTCTGACAGGTGTGATCCCAGAACTGGTACGGTTTAGGGTTTAAATTATTTATTATTATTATTATTATTATTAACCTAATTAGGGTTAATTATTTTATTAATTAGTTTTAGTTTTATTTAATTTGTATTTTTAAGTTATAATTAATTTTATTAAATATATAAACTTAACTTTTATAAAATTATAATATAAAAATAATATTTTTATAAAAATAAGTAATATTATCATTTTTATTTCTTTTTATAAATTATATATTTTAATCGTTTAATTCGTAATTTGTATATTTTTCATTCGTAATTAGTTTTAAGATTAGTATTTTGCCGTAGTTAATTTGTATTTCTAGATTTTAAGACTTTGCCGTAAAATCCCTTAAGTGCTTTTTCTTTAGATTAAGATTTAGGCGCTTTAGAATTTTGCGACGCCGTTTATATATTTTAGTGCCTTTTCAGTTATTGTCGTTTTGGATATAGATTTTCTTTTAAGCTTTAATACCTTTAGGAGCAACTTTTTAGATTTAGTTTTTGAACTTTTAAGTTTTGACGTTTTATTTCTTATTTTTATTTTTCGACCTTTTATTTTTCGACGTTTTTCGACGCGCTCTTTTTCTTTCTTATTTCTCGATGCTCTAGTTTTTAGGACATAGAATTTTCTATTTCTTCTCTAAAATTTCAAAACGAAAAATTATTTTAAGCGGTTAAATTGATAGACATCCAAAATTTTCTGGTTCGTAGTAATAGTTGGATTTGTTAGTGGCGAGTTGTGGGCTTCCGATTTAAAGGGTCCTGGCTACCTGCTACATCTATTGGCTATTCGAAACGTGGGCAAAATCAGAAAAGTCTATTAATTTGATAACTTATATAATTTTTTTTTATTTTTATAACTAATAGGATATTCTGTGAATGCACCGAGCAAAATGTTCACCACCTTTCATACGTTCACCACCTATAACTCGATCAAGACTTCTAGCCAATATTATTGCCGTTGATTTTTCTTTAGAATCATCATCTAGTCAAACAAGTACTCCAACTCAAAATCCCGATAATCCATTTTTTTGAACCCGACTTCACTACCGAGAACCCGGAGGATATTCAAGGACAATTCCAAGATCCTGAACCGTTAATCATTCCTCCTGAACCACAAATCGTTAAATCAGAATCCTCCAGTGATTCGTATTCAACAAATTCAATTATGGAAGTAACGAAACCTCTAAGTATGGAAGACCGAATGAGAGCCACACGCACTGGCCAAGGTCACGCCATTATTAAACCAGACATCAATGCGCCAGATTATGAAATCAAAGGACGAATCATACACATGGTAACTAATCAATGCCAATATAGTGGTACGCCAAAAGAAGATCCAAACGAACATCTTCGAACCTTTAATAGGATCTGTACTCTATTCAAAATTAGAGAAGTTGAGGATGAACAGATCTATCTCATGTTGTTTCCCTGGACTTTAAAGGGAGAAGCCAAAGATTGGTTAGAATCGTTACCTGAAGGACCGATTGACACATGGGATGTTTTAGTTGAGAAATTTCTTAAAAGATTCTTTCCGGCATCTAAAGCCGTGAGACTTCAAGGAGAAATTGTTACGTTCGCGCAAAAGCTAAATGAAACATTATATGAGGCCTGGACAAGATTCGGAAAGTTGTTGAGAGGATGTCCTCAACACGGTTTAGACACTTATCAAATAGTACAAATATTCTACCAAGGATGCGACATTACTACACGAAAAGACATCGACATAGCAACTGGTGGTTCCATTATGAAGAAAACCGCAACCGAAGCTCACAAAATTATTGATAACACAGCCTCCCACTCGCATGAGTGGCACCAGGAAAAAGATATCTTTCGATCATCTAAATCGGCTAGAGCCAATTCTAGCCATGACTTTGATTCCGTTTCCGCAAAAATAGATGCTTTCGAGAGACGAATGGAAAAGATGACTAAAGATATTCACGCAATACGAATCAGTTGTGAGCAATGTGGTGGACCACACTTAACGAAAGATTGTCACATTGAGCAAACGATAGAACAATGAGAGAATGTTTCCTACATGAACCAAAGACCGGGAAATAATTATCAAAATAATTATCAACCGCCAAGGCCAAACTTCAATCGAAATCAAAACATTCTTTACAATCCAAATGGACCCAATAATAACTCGTATAACCAACAAGGTCCGAATAACCAACCAACTCAAAACAACACTTTCAATCAACAAAGACCTAGCTTATATAAACCACCACAACAAATCGAAGAGAAAAAGTCAAATCCAGAAGAAATGATGGCAAAGCTAATGGAATCTCAAACACAATTTATTACATCTCAATCCCAAACAAATGAGAGGTTTGATCAATCATTAAGAATTCAACAAGCTTCCATTTTGAATCTAGAAAAACACATAGGTACTCTTGCTAGCATGATGAATGAGAGGGAACAAGGAAAGCTATCGAGTAATACTGAAGTAAATCCTCGGAATGAGAATGTTAATATGGTATCAACAAATTCTGAAAAACCAGCTCCAGAAGATGGGAAGGTTTTCGATGTGAGTAACAATGAAGAAGTTACAACACCACCACCACCACCCGAGTATGTAAAGCCAGTGGTGGAACCATACAGACCACCCATCCCGTTTCCAAGAAAATTAGTTGAGTATGAGCAAGTAATAAGTAATAAAGTTTGTGATACCTCTAAAAAGAAGAAGAAGAAGAATAAGAAAATACAAGAAATAAAAATCGTAAAAATAAACCCGGTGAAGACAGTTCCACCAAAACCTCTACCAAGGTTGGGTGATCCGGGTGAATTTATTGTTCCTTGTCTACTTAGTGATTGTGTCATGTATGATGCACTAGCAGATTTAGGTGCGAGTGTGAGTGTAATGCCTCTTTCATTATATAAGAGATTAGGAGTAGGTGAGTTAAGTCCAATAGAAATGAGTGTCTGACTCTTTGATCAAACCATTAGGCACCCAGTTGGAATTGCTGACAACCTACCCGTTCAAGTGGGTAATTTAACCTTTCTAGTTGAATTTATTATCGTTGACATAGAAGAGGACCCAAACATTCCTCTAATTTTAGGTCGACCATTCTTAGCGTCCATCGGGGCGTTATTTAATGTAAGAGAGGGTAGAATGACACTTAGTGATGATGAAAAATCGATCACCTTTGTGAGTCGAAAGTCTAAATCTCCACTAACCAAAACTGTTGAACCAACAAAAACGATTGGTAAGAAGCATATTGTTTTACCAACTCCAACGGTAGTACTTAACAATAATAAAACGCCTAAGTGTGGGGAAGATGAAGTAACATCTAATGATGACCTGATAACAAAGAACCCCGTTGTTGATACAAAATTAAATGACACCGTTATTAACAGTTTAATGAAGAAACTTATTAAACGGATTCGCGATGCTAGAACCAAGGGGAACTTTAAGTTATGTAACCGGTTAGTATCCAATCTATCGCCTAAAAAAAGGCAAAACTAGTTGAATTTGTGGATATTACACAAGAATCCGACCAATGGCTTAAAGCAAAAGTCATAGATATGCAAGTTATTTATGGTCCAAGAGAAATTGATGATGAAGTTAATCACAATTTCGACACCACAGCTACCTAAGTGTGGGGAGATTCAAATGTTCTAAAAAGAAAACGCTGTCTAGAGTTAGTTTTTCTGTTCTCGTGTAGTTCCGAGAATGGAATCCGATTGGTCTTTTCCGCTAGCAGACACTAAAGAACTAGTTTTCTCCCCCCATTCTAAATTTTTTGTTTTATAGGTTTTATATGAAATTATTATGCTTTCTAAAATTAAGTTTTTTGTGAATTTAAAAACAAAATTTACTTTATTTCATTAAGTTTAAAAAAATAATTTCTAAAATTCATCGTAAGTTGAAGACTAGGTCATGGAACCGAAATTGCTTTACCCGAGTGCGGGACAACAAATTTTGTTATCATTAAAGTATACCAAAAAAATAAAAAAAAACCAAAAAATCTTTGCTTTTAAAACAATCACTTTAAAAACGATAAATTTTAAATTTTGTCGAGGGACGAACTAGGTAAACATACCGAAACTACCTAAAGTAAAAGGAAACAAAATTTTAAAAAATTATTCATTTAAATTGTTTTAATAAATTAAGATTTTATATAAAAAAAATATTATGTATGTTTGTAGTTTATCTTATGTACAAAACATGGTAAAACATCGCATTTTCAAAGACTGAAATTAAGTTCAGCAAAAGCTACTAATTTTAATGACAAGACATAAAATATCAAATGTGATATAAAACAATATGTTTGCAAACTCGGTATTTTTAATCACTTTTCTACACTAATCACTCTCATGAATTTATAATTATAGTCTGATTTCATGAAAATGAGGGCATTGAATGATCTCAAGTCTAGGGAAGGGTTATAAATTCTCTCGGGTTTACACTTAGTTTAATTGTCAAATTTTGTGAAAATTTAAAAAATTTTCAACTAAATGAATTCAAAATCATGTTTATACATATTCTTGAACGATAAAACTAGGTGATAATACCGAAATTATTGTTACCTCGGAGAGAACATAAATGGAGAAACAACCCAAAATGTTAGAATTCATTTAAAATGGAATAAAGGAGAATAAAAAGGCAAAGAAAAGAATAAATAAAAGCTAAGTGTGGGAAGAATGCACCAAGTTCTTTAAAACATATATCACATATTTTGTACAAGATTATTGCAGGTACTTTTGTTTTGGACGATAATAATCAGTTTTACTCGATTTACTGTAATATATTTAAAAGAAAGATGGATCTACACGATGAATCAATTCCATCATTAAAAGGAAGTAAAAGTCTTTCGAAAAAAGACACGCGCTTCTTGATTTAGGTCAGGAAGTTGTCGTCCAGACCAACTGTAGGTTGACCAAAAATCTAGAAAAGTCATCTCTAAAATCAGCAGGAAATCCACGGACCTCAGCATCAAACAGGGTCGCCAAGTGGTCAGACTTATCCTAACCATGAGAGGATCTGTCTCGTAAAATGGGGAGAGCGTCGTGCAAATTAGCTTGATAAGACTAATAAATCAGATCCCCAGAAAGGATAATCTCCTTGAAAGATTAAAAATCAGCTTTTAAGCCTGATATTACTCAATCCTTGAGATTGACTTTAAAGATTGAGAATTACAAACTCATGAAATTCGATGATATCTAAACTCGAGCTTGAACGAGAAAATATTTTGATCAAATTAAAACTAATTTGTTTTCTGAAAACCTATTTTCAATGCATTCATTACCATTGAACGTAAAATCCTAAGAATTCACCGGAATTCATTAGGTCACCTGAACTAAATCGGGTGTCAACCGTAAGAACGGTGGTTGCATAGCATGGTCGAAGACAGGACCTTGTGCCAGACCGAAAAACTATAGGGTGATCTTTACTATTGCTCCTACAAAGGATAGTATTTGTATCCGACACGATATTGACCATAATCAAAAGCATGTCACGGGACATTGCCTTAACAGTTGAATGTTCAACGTTTTCCTTTACAACCGGACGGTAGATTACCGAAAGGTAATATACGGAGCAAGTATACTGGACGTGTTGCTTTCCCAATACAAGGTTAGCAAGTGGGTGACACAAAACCATAAGTTTTGAGCTAAAATTTTCAAATCTGAAACCCACCAAACCCACAAAAACAATTTGCAAACACCGGTGAAGGGTTATTCCGGAAAACTTATCTAGGGTAAAAGCTAGAATAAATTTTCAAAAGATCAAATGTTTTCATAAAGATCCAATTTCCTTAAAGGATCTAAATTTTTAATAGTCATGTGGGACTGTAAACCACATCGTTACTATCATTGTTTATACCGCCGTATCAAAATCATGGATGTATAAAGTGTGAGAATAAAAAAAGTGAATCGAGTGAAGTGTGATTTTATTTCAAGTTCTGTATTGCTTGAGGATAAGCAACTTTCAAATGTGGGGATATTTGATAGTCCTCCAAATGAACATATATTTAGGCACAATATCCTTCCAATATGTAAAGCTTTTAGTTATTATTGTTATATTTTTATGTAATAATCGTTTAAATAAATAAGTGCGAAGACAAAAGAAGAAAATGACGATTTGAAGACGCAAGCGACCAAAAAGCTCAAAATTACAAAGTACAATCCAAGTGGTTCAAATTATTGATAAGAAACGTCTCAAAAGTTACAAGAGTACAAGACACAAAACGAAAAGTACAAGATATTAAATCGTACGAAATGACGTTCGAAAATCCGAAACCAGGACCTGAGCCAACTATCAACGCTCGATGCAACGGAGCTAAAATTACAAATCAACTATGCACATGAATATAATATAATATATATATAATTATATAAAATTATATATATATATATATATATATATATATATATATATATATATATATATATATATATATATATATATATATATTATATATTAAATAAATATGTCGAAAAGCTAGGAGCCAAAAAGTATGTGACCAGGAAATGACGGCCATGCGATCGCATGGCCAGAAGGCACAAATCTCATGCGACCGCATGAGTTACTGTAGCAGGCCACATTCTATAAATTCAGCATTTTTCGGACGAATTTATCACATCTTTTTCTATCTCTTACTCTCAAAATATATATTTATATTTATATTATAATTTTAATATTAAAGTTTAATAATAATAAGGTTATGTTATCGAATGTTGTAAGTTCGTAAGTCGAAATTCTGTCCGTGTAACGCTACGCGATAAATAATCACTGTAAGCTATGTTCTTCCTTTTTAAATTAATGTCTCGTAACTAAGTTATTATTATGCTTATTTGAGCCAAAGTAATCATGATGTTAGACTAAATATTAAGACGGGGTTATTAGATTTTGTACCATAATTAAGGTTTGGACAAAAGACCGACACTTGTGGACATTGGACTATTGACTATTAATAGATAGGGGGTATTGTCTAATCGAATGACAACTCATTGGAACATGTCGAACCTATCTTCAAATTAGTTAATCTAATAATTATTAAAATGATTATGTATGTTCTATTTAGTGACGTTTATACGACATCTTTTACGATCATTTAATTAATTATTTGGGTTGGGTAATTGATTATTTATTCTAATCAAGTGGGTAAATTAATATTCATATCTCATTAAAACAAGGGTGGATTACATACAAGGATAATTGGTGTAATTGTTAACAAAGTATTAAAACCTTGGATTACACGCAGTCGATAACCTGGTGTAATTATTAAACAAAGTATTAAATCCTTGTTACAGTTCGAATCCCTAATTAGTTGGAATATTTGACTTCGAGAATAAGGTTAATTTGACGAGCATTTTATAATTATGACCGATGGACTATTATGAACAAAAACCAGATAGGTATCAAATAAACTAGGACAAAGGACAATTAACCCGGGTAACAATTAATTAAAATCAAAACGTCAAACATCATGATTACGGAAGTTTAAATAAGCATAATATTTTTATTTCATATTTCATCGTACCTTTATTTACTGTCATTTTAATTACTGCAATTTACTTTATCGCAATTTAAATTCTGTCATCGTCATTTATCTTTACGCTTTATTTAAAATCGACAAACTGGTCATTAAACGGTAAAAACCTCCTTTTATAATAATAATAATATTACTTATATATATATATATGTATATATATGCATATATATATATATATATATATATATATATATATATATATATATATATATATATATATATATATATATATATATATATATATATATATATATATATATATATTTATTTATACAAATATAGTTTTTAAAAATATAGCGTTGAACTCAGCTAGTTCCCTGTGGACGAACCGGACTTAATAAAAACTACACTACTCTACGATTAGGTACACTGCCTATAAGTGTTGTAGCAAGGTTTAAGTATATCCCATCTATATAAATAAATAAAACTTGTGTAAATTGTATCGTATTTCGTAGTAAAATATAATATTATTTCGTACACCTCCGCTCGCACATCACTAACACACGATGCAAAACTGATACCTACAAAGTTTGCTCCTGGAGATAAAGTTCTGCTCTTTGATTCTCGATTCAAGAAGTTCGCTGGAAAATTTAGATCAAGATGGAGTGGGCCACACAAAGTTATACATGTTTTTCCACACGGAGCCGTGGAACTAGAAGGACCTACTGGCAACTTCAAAATCAACGGCCACCGGCTAAAAGCTTATTTAGAAGACCATGATAAGGAGAAGCACCTCTTCTCCTTTGATCTATTCTAAAGATCTGACAAAGAAAAGTCGAGCTGTAACGACTTGATAAACAAAGCGCTCTTGGGAGGCACCCCTTACTTATCCTTTTATTTTCTTTATTTATTTCAGTTATTTTCGGTTTATAAAAACATTAACTCTGTGCACTAACAACTAAGTGCCATACTTGCTCGTATTACTTACGAGTTTGTTGAATGTGTTCAGGCATAACGCCAAGTTCAGGAGCTCCAGTTTACATCCCGGTTCCCTGGAGGAGGACTCCTAGAGTTTATTTATCGGAAAGCAGCGCTGATCAGAACTTGCCGTCAACAGGGCAGTTAGGTCCAAGGCGATTGATACTAGAGAGTGGTGAGGAGGACATTAGTACAGCACCACCAGCTCCTCCTATGCGATGCTCCAGACGTTTAGCCTCGAGACCTGCTGAGCATGCACAACCACTAGAGACACATGAGCCACAGACAGCGATACACTATGGAGCCACCTTGAATGACCCATATGTTGCATGGGCACTACTCTTAGAGCATACCTTCAGCGCGAGGGGATGCCACGTAGTACTCCGAGCCCATCGTCATTCAGGCTAGCACGCCATGTTCATCCGACACGACAACCTACCCCCAGGCGTTCCACACCGGTATCAGATCACTCAGTCGCTTCAGCTGCTATCCCAGCCCATGCTACTCCTGTTCTCATCACGCCACCTGCCTTAGCCGTTTCACCTGCTCCAGTCACTGAGGCAATCCCAGTCCCTGAGCTACCTGAGGATTTTCACCTAGTCACAGCCCCCATATCAGTTGAGCCACCCACGGCCCAGGTCTTTGAGATTACCGGGAACATCCCTGATGAGGATCCTTTCCCGAGCCTGTCACACCTGGAGTTACCATCAGATCTTTGTCTGGATTCACTGTTAGGCCCGGAGTTGGATGTAGGACAGCCGCTTGGGTATTTTTCGAGACTCGAGGATGAAGATGATCCCTTCGGACTTCATGGTTACTTCGCAGACACTACTCAGCACATTGGCTAGGATAGTATTCCGTAGACTACTTTACTTTACTTTAGTTTTAGTTTCATCTTTTTGAAGCATTGTATTAAAAAGTTATATATAGTGGAAATGTTGTCTTTCTCTTTTTGTTCTTCATGCAGAAATTTTATCAAAAGAGACTGGTCCATTCCAGCAATTAAGAGACTGACTGTAGGAAGGCCCAACACTAGGAAAGTAATCTGACCATAGGGAAGTAATCCTTCCTCAAACCTATTTCAATTATTATGCACTAAAATCTCTAAGTGTGGGGTCACCCCCGTAACCAACTTAGAAATTTTAAAAGACACTGTCCTTAATTTATAAAATAAAATATTCTTTTTCAGAGAACATTAGGGACAATGTTCTTCTAAGTGTGGGGTATTGGGTAAAGGTTTAAAGGATAAGTAATCGTAAAATGCTAAGTTTTGAAAAATTCTTTTGTCCAAAGTAATTAGAAATGAATATTGGGTAATTTCGAAAAATTCTTACCGTGTTTTGCCCAAAAGATTCTATAAAATTTCTAGAAATCAGTTTTCGAAACATTCATTAGAACGAAATGATTAAGCTAGAACTTATGTTTTGTTTCAAAAGTTTTCTTTTAAGAAAATATGTAAAAAGGCTACGCATGACCAAGTGATGTGTAAAACCGTGTCTATAATTTATAATGGAAAACACCGGTTAAAAGATTTCTACACACTAACGGGCAGTGTACCCGATCGTGCAATAGTATAAAGGTGGTAAATCCGAAATCATTCCAAGGACAGTTTAACGTGAGAATTAATATTGCAACTAATGGAAATAAACTAAGTTAATCTATGAAAATTGAAAGTACGAGGTAATAGGTTTTGTGGCTATTTAACGATTAGCCAAATCAAGATTTGATCGAAATAAAAACAATATTTTTGGGTTTTTAGATTTATAAAACTTAAAACAAGAAAGCAATTAAGATAATTTGATATCAAATGGAATGAGAATGCTCGTCTAGACCTTTTACCCTCGGAATTGGATGTTTTTATACTTTTGACTGATTTAAGACTTAATACATGCAAATTACTCAGTCGACTAGCCAAGAGTTCTCTTTAGCAAGTACTCAAACTAGAATTACTAGATGTAGGGTTCCCTGGCACCTAAGACCTTTTCGTTTGTGACTAATTAATTAACTATATCAAATATTTGAATAACAATTGCCTTTGCGTTCGCTCTACACAATTCACCCTTATATCGTCTAACCATTTAAACTTAATTTACCCCCTTGTTCTGGTTTAGCAAACAATCAATTAAGACAAATCAATTGTAAACTAGTGTATTAAATCAACAAGAGTTCTCTTTATCAAACAAATACACTAATCAATCAAGTTCATAAAGTTAAACATCAATAAGAATCGATCTTTTATTCAAACTATTGAAATAAACATGCATAAGTTCATAAATCATAAATCATAACCTCCAAAACCTCGGTTATTAATCTAGACAAGCATTATAAATTTAGCCAACAATCATGGCTGAAAACAAAATCATAAATAAACAATTAAGATAATTCATTATGTTGATAAGAATTAAACCTAATTAAGATCGTGATCTTGAATGATTGACGAATTGAAACGCATTCTCAGAATAATTGAGTTGATTAAATGATGTTGGGATTCCCCAAAAATTACCAAAAGTCGCCCCAAAGCTGCTGGAATTCGTCTGGATAAAAGTGAGTGTGAGTTAGGGTTTTAAATTCCCTATTTATAGCCCAAAAACCGACAAAGGTATCGACCCGCGCAACAGAACCATCAGCCGCACCGTGGCTTAAGCCTTGCCAAAATTCCATAAAACATCACATCTGTCGACCTTCACTTTCAGTTATAACCCGCGCCGCGGGCTCTAAAGCATCGCCGCGGCTTATTAATGCCCAAAAGCAACTTGCTGCATCATATTAATGCACCAATGATAAAATAACATAGAACATACCTCAAAATGATCTAAAAAGTGTACAAAAGATCTTCTCGGATCTCGAAACCCAAATCTATCAAATGTCTTCCAAAATAGCCCCAATTTATATCCAATGGACCAGAATGCGACCGATATTGCGCGAATAAATATGTGTAAATTAAGCAATATCAAACCACCCCACACTAGAGTTTTGCTTATCCTCAAGCAACTTAACTCGAAAGAAAGTGATATCGTCTTCAAAGCAGGAACAGAATCAACGAACTACAAACCAAATATCAACTAGTGTGGGTACGAATATGGAGTAAATACTAACCATGGCTCCACCTTGCATTCCTCAAACAATTCCATATATTCCTCGAGCAAATAAATGAACAAGTAACCAAATGATCTTCTTAACAATGAACGAACCAATATAACTTGAATCATTAGAGCAAAAGTAACATCTCGAACAATATATATCATATCCTGAAGCAAAAGAATCTCAAACCTCGTCATATAGTCTTCAACATAAACTAGGAAGCAAGTGGAGCCATGAACCAGGAAGATGAAACAAACGAACGATACGGGCTACCCCACGATTGGTCAAGCCAATGCCTCCCACAGTACCTAACATCGCGAGATGTTGATAAGAAACTAATGTGCTTAGGAGGATACACATTACGTCCATATATCATCGATAATCATGAGGTGATCATCTAATCCGTTAGGTCAATCATAAAGATTGAAGTTCATCAGGCTTAAAAGCTGATTAATCTTTAAGGAGATTATCCTTCCGGGGATATGATAAATCACTAACATTTTGTGTATGCATGGTGCCCCCCCATTTTATGAGACAGATTTCCCTCATTGAGATAAGTCTGACCATTAGCTCCCTGTTTGATGCTGAGGCCTAGTGGATTTCCAGTCGATGTTAGAGAAGACTTTTCAAGACTGTTCGTCAACCTACAGCTGGTCTGGACTACATCTTATGACCTAAGTCATCATGTGTGTCGGTCGGGTGACTTGACTCCCTTTAGGATGGAATGGATACATCCTGTGTGGTAAAATTAGGTGGTCAGACATTGTCCTTGTTAGGAGAAACAATGAGGATCGCCCTATTAAAGTGTTTCGATCTAGTGCATGGCCCAGCTTTTACCACACGATCCAATCACCGCTCTTACGGTTGACACCCATTTTTGTGCAGGTGACCTACGATTGAATTCTTAAAGAATTCGTACGATTTCACGTTCAATGGTAATGAGCGTGTTTAGAAGTTCAAGACTTCCTCTTCCCACAGTACCTTATATCGTGAAATGATATGAGTATGAAATGGTATAGTTTAGGAAGTCTGCTATATCAAGTAGGACGTACACTCGGAAGACTTTACTTCCTATATAGGATGGAAACGATACATCCTTGGGTATGGAGATTGTCACCCACAGTTCCCCTTGGTTCTAGGGAAATGACACGGAACAAGCGTAATTTCTGAGCCAACTGAAATGTCCCGTTCATATTGATTATAAACGTTCCATATTAGTTGATTTCATTGCGAAGTTTTGACCTCTATATGAGACGTTTTTCAAAGACTGCATTCGTTTTTAAAACAAACCATAACCTTTATTTTATCGACAAGGTTAAAAGGACACCACCTAGATTATCCAGAAATGATAATCTAAAAATATCACACTTACACACTACCAATACATATTGGTTTACAATATTAATATGTTACAACAAAGTAAATCTCGAATGCAGTTTTAAACAATATTATACAAGTATAATGACACCAAATCTTGTCCATATTTTAGCATGCAACAGCGGAAGCTCTTAATAATCACCTGAGAATAAACATGCTTTAAACGTTAACAAATATGTTGGTGAGTTATAGGTTTAACCTATAAATTTATCAAATCGTAATAACAGATCACAAGATTTCATATTTCAATATACATCCCATACATAGAGATAAAAATCATTCATATGGTGAACACCTGGTAACCGACCTTAACCAGATGCATATAGAATATCCCCTATCATTCTGGGACTCCCTTCGGACATGATAAATTCGAAGTACTAAAGCATCCGGTACTTTGGATGGGGTTTGTTGAACCCAATAGATATATTTTTAGGATTCGCGTCAATTAGGGTGTCTGTTCCCTAATTCTTAGATTACCAGACTAAAAAGGGGCATATTCGGTTTAATAATTCAACCATAGAATGTAGTTTCACGTACTTATGTCTATTTTGTAAAACATTTATAAAACTGCATGTATTCTCATCCCAAAAATGTTAGATTTAAAAAGTGGGACTATAACTCACTTTCACAGATTTTTATTTCGTCGGGAAGTAAGACTTGGCCACTGGTCGATTCACGAACCTATAAAAAATATGTACATATATATCAAAGTATGTTCAAAATATATTTACAACATTTTTTATTACGTTATAAAGATTTGAGTTAATTAAGTCAGCTGTCCTCGTTAGTAACCTACAACTAGTTGTCCACAATTAGATGTACATAAATAAATTGATATATATTATCTTGAATCAATCCACGACCCAGTGTATACACATCTCAGGCTAGATCACAACTCAAAGTATATATATTTTTGGAATCAACCTCAACCCTGTATAGCTAACTCAAACATTACTGCATATAGAGTGTCTATGGTTGTTCCAAATAATATATATACATCGGTCGATATGATATGTCAAAACATTTGTATACGTGTCTATGGTATCCCAAGATTACATAATATATTAGAATACATGTAATACAATATAAGTTAGCTAGGATATGATTAATATAGATTTGTTACTAATTTTCACGTAGCTACAACAAGAAAAAATTATCCAATCTTGTTTTACCCATAACTTCTTCGTTTTAAATCCGTTTTGAGTGATTCAAGTTGCTATGGTTTCATATTGAACTTTAGTTTATGAATATAAACAGAAAAAGTATAAGTTTATAGTCAGAAATACAGGTTATAAATCAATATTATAAGAGGTAGTCATTTCAGTCGAAAGAACGACGTCTTGATGACCATTTTGAAAAAACATACTTTCACTTTGAGTTTAACCATGATTTTTGGATATAGTTTCATGTTCATAAGAAGAATCATTTTCCCAGAAGAACAACTTTTAAATCAAAGTTTATCATAGTTTTTAATTAACTAACCCAAAACAGCCCGCAGTGTTACTACGACGGCGTATATTCGGTTTTACGGTGTTTTTCGTGTTTGCGAACAAGTTTAGAATTAACTAAACTATGTTCTAGTGATTACAAGTTTAAACCTTCAAATAAGATAGTTTCATATATATGAATTGAATGATGTTATGAACATCATTACTACCTCAGGTTTTGTGGATAAACCTACTGGAAATGAGAAAAATAGATCTAGCTTCAAAGGATCCTTGGATGGCTTGAAAGTTCTTGAAGCAAAATCATGACACGAAAACAAGTTCAAGTAAGATTTCCACTCGAAATAAGATTGTTATAGTTATAGAAATTGAATCAAAGTTTGAATATGAGTACTATCTTGTATTAGAGATATATCTTACTGTAAATAAGAAAGATTTCTTGAGGTTGGATGATCACTTGAAATGGATTTGCAAGATTGAAAGCAAGCTAGCAAACTTGGAAGTGTTATTGGTGTGTTCTTGAGTAGTTGTTTTGTATCTTAGTTTATGTATGGATTTATGAACTAGATTGAGCTAGATTTTGGTAAAGATGATGAAGAACACTTAGAACAAAGGAAGAAAACTTGAGAGAGATTAATTTGATTCAAGAAAATTGCAAAGTGAATGTGTTTAGAGTGCTTCTACTTCACGTGAATATGATATGGCCATATAGGCTCCATTAGTTTGTAATTTTGTGAGATATTTCATGCTAGATGTTAAATGATGGTTGCCACATGGTTAGGTGACTCACATGGACTTCTAAGAGCTGATCATTGGAGTGTATATACCAATAGTACATATCTTTAGAAGCTGGGTATTGTACGAGTATGAATACGGGTGCATACGAGTAGAATTGTTGATGAAAATGAGCGAAGATGTAATTGTAAGCATTTTTGTTAAGTAGAAGTACTTTGATAAGTGTCTTGAAGTCTTTCAAAAGTGTATGAATACATATTAAAACACCACATGTATATACATTTTTAACTGAGTCGTTAAGTCATCGTTAGTCGTTACATGTAAGTGTTGTTTTGAAACCTTTAAGTTAGCGATCTTATTAAATGTTGTTAACCTATTGTTTATTATATCTAATGAGATGTTAAATTATTTCATTATCATGATATTATGATGTATTAATATATCTTAATATGATATATATACAATTAAATGTCGTTACAACGATAATCGTTACATATACGTCTCGTTTCGGAATCCTTAAGTTAGTAGTCTTGTTTTTACATATGTAGTTCATTGTTAATACACTTAATGATATGTTTACTTATCATTTATCATGTTTAAATATAGTGTAACAATATCTTAATATGATTCATATGTAATTAATAAGACGTTGTTATAACGATAATCGTTATATATATCGTTTTCGAGTTTCTTAATTCAATAGTCTCATTTTTATGCATATAACTCATTGTTAAAATACCTAATGAGATACTTACTTATCATAATATCATGTTAACTATATATATATATATATATATATATATATATATATATATATATATATATATATATATATATATATATATATATATATATATATCCATATATATGTCATCATATAGTTTTTACAAGTTTTAACGTTCGTGAATCGCTGGTCAACTTGGGTGGTCAATTGTCTATATGAAACCTATTTCAATTAATCAAGTCATAACAAGTTTGATTGTTTAACATGTTGGAAACACTTAATCATGTAAATATCAATTTCATTTAATATATATAAACATGGAAAAGTTCGGGTCACTACAGTACCTACCCGTTAAATAAATTTCGTCCCGAAATTTTAAGCAGTTGGAGGTGTTGACGTATCTTCTGGAAATAAGTGCGGGAATTTCTTCTTCATCTGATCTTTTCGTTCCCAGGTGAACTCGGGTCCTCTACGAGCATTCCATAGAACCTTAGCAATTGGTATCTTGTTTTGCTTAAGTCTTTTAACCTCACGATCCATTATTTCTACGGGTTCTTTGATGAATTGAAGTTTTTCGTTGATTTGGATTTCGTCTAACGGAATAGTGAGATCTTCTTTAGCAAAACATTTCTTCAAATTCAAGACGTGAAAAGTGTTATTTACAGCCGCGAGTTGTTGAGGTAACTCAAGTCGGTAAGCTACTGGTCCGACACGATCAATAATCTTGAATGGTCCAATATACCTTGGATTTAATTTCCCTCATTTACCAAATCGAAAAACTCCTTTCCAAGGTGCAACTTTAAGCATGACCATCTCTCCAATTTCAAATTCTATATCTTTTCTTTTAATGTCAGCGTATCTCTTTTGTCGACTTTGGGCGGTTTTCAACCGTTGTTGAATTTGGATGATCTTCTCGGTAGTTTCTTGTATTATCTCCCGACCCGTAATCTGTCTATCCCCCACTTCACTATAACAAATCGGAGACCTGCACTTTCTACCATAAAGTACTTCAAACGGCACCATCTTAATGTTTGAATGGTAGCTGTTGTTGTAGGAAAATTCTACTAACAGTAGATATCGATCCCAACCGTTTCTGAAATCAATAACACGTGCTCGTAGCATGTCTTCAAGCGTTTGTATCGTCCTTTTGCTCTGCCCATTAGTTTGTGGATGATAGGCAGTACTCATGTCTAGACGAATTCCTAATGCTTGCTGTAATGTCTGTCAGAATCTTGAAATAAGTCTACCATCCCTATCAGAGATAATAGAGATTGGTATTCCATGTCTGGAGATGACTTCCTTCAAATACAGTCGTGTTAACTTCTCCATCTTGTCATCTTCTCTTATTGGCAAGAAGTGTGCTGATTTGGTGAGACGATCAACTATTACCCAAATAGTATCAAAACCACTTACAGTCCTTAGCAATTTAGTGATCAAATCCATGGTATTGTTTTCCCATTTCCATTCCAGGATTTCGGGTTGTTGAAGTAGACCTGATGGTTTCTGATGCTCAGCTTTGACCTTAGAACACGTCAAATATTCTCCTACGTATTTAGCAACATCGACTTTCATACCCGGCCACCAAAAATTTTTCTTGAGATCCTTGTACATCTTTCCCGTTCCAGGATGTATTGAGTATCTGGTTTTATGCGCTTCTCTAAGTACCATTTCTCTCATTTCTCCAAATTTTGGTATCCAAATTCTTTCAGCCCTATACCGGGTTTCGTCTTCCCGAATATTAAGATGCTTCTCCGATCCTTTGGGTATTTCATCCTTTAAATTTCCCTCTTTTAAAACTCCTTGTTGCGCCTCCTTTATTTGAGTAGTAAGGTTAGTGTGAATCATTATATTCATAGCTTTTACCCGAATGGGTTCTCTGTCCTTTCTGCTCAAGGCGTCGGCTACCACATTTGCCTTCCCCGGGTGGTAACGAATCTCAAAGTCGTAATCATTCAACAATTTAATCCACCTGCGCTGCCTCATGTTCAGTTGTTTCTGATTAAATATGTGTTGAAGACTTTTGTGGTCGGTATATATAATACTTTTGACCCCATATAATTAGTGCCTCCAAGTCTTTAATGCAAAAACAACCGCGCCTAATTCCAAATCATGTGTCGTATAATTCTGCTCGTGAATCTTCAATTGTCTAGATGCATAAGCAATTACCTTCATTCGTTACATTAATACACAACCGAGACCTTGCTTTGATGCGTCACAATATATTACAAAATCATCATTCCATTCAGGTAATGACAATATAGGTGCCGTAGTTAACTTTTTCTTTAACAATTGAAACGCTTTCTCTTGTTCATCCTTCCATTCAAATTTCCTCCCTTTATGCGTTAATGCAGTCAAGGGTTTTGCTATTCTAGAAAAATCTTGGATGAACCTTCTGTAGTAACCAGCTAGTCCTAAAAATTGGCGTATTTGCTTCGGAGTTTTCGGGGTTTCCCACTTTTCAACGGTTTCAATCTTTGCTGGATCCACCTAAATACCTTCTTTGTTCACTATGTGTCCGAGGAATTGAACTTCTTCAACCAAAATGCACACTTTGAAAACTTAGTGTACAGTTTTTCTTTCCTTAACAACTCTAGCACTTTTCTCAAATGTTCTTCATGCTCTTGGTCATTCTTTGAGTAAATAAGTATATCATCGATGAAATCAATGACAAACTTGTCAAGGTATGGTCCACACACTCGGTTTATGAGATCCATGAACACTGCTGGTGCATTAGTCAATCCAAATGGTATAACCATAAACTCGTAATGACCGTAACTCGTCCTAAAAGCAGTCTTCGGAATGTCATCTTCCTTCACCCACATTTGATGATACCCAGAACGTAAATCAATCTTCGAATAAACCGACGAGCCTTGTAGTTGATCAAATAAGTCATCGATTCTCGGTAGTGGGTAGCGGTTCTTGATGGTACGTTTGTTCAACTCTCGGTAGTCGATACACAACCTAAATGTACCATCCTTCTTCTTGACAGACAAAACAGGAGCTCCCCACGGTGATGTGCTTGGTTGAATGAAACCACGCTCTAAAAGTTCCTGTAACTGACTTTGTAATTCTTTCATTTTATTGGGTGTGAGTCTGTATGGAGCACGAGCTATTGGTGCAACTCCTGGTACAAGGTCTATTTGAAATTCAACGGATCGATGTGGGGGTAATCCCAGTAATTCTTTCGGAAATACATCGGGAAATTCTTTTGCGACGGGAACATCACTGATGTTCTTTTCTTCAGGTTTAACTTCCTCGATGTGTGCTAGAATGACGTAACAACCTTTTCTTATTAGTTTTTGGGCCTTCAAACTACTAATAAGATTTAATTTCACATTGTTCTTTTCTCCGTACACCATTAAAGGTTTTCCTTTTTCACGCATAATGCAAATCACATTTTTGTAACAAACGACCTCTGCTCTCACCTTTTTCAACCAGTCCATGCCAATTATTACATCAAAACTCCCTAACTCGACTGGTATTAAATCAATTTTAAACATTTCATCCCCCAGTTTAATTTCACTATCCCGACATATATTATCTGCTGAAATTAATTTACTGTTTGCTAATTCGAGTAAAAATTTATTATCCAAAGGCGTCAGTGGACAACTTAATTTAGCACAAAAATCTCTACTCATATAGCTTCTATCCGTACCCGAATCAAATAAAACATAAGCAGATGTATTGTCAATAAGAAACGTACCCGTAACAAGCTCCGGGTCTTCCTGCGCTTCTGCCGTATTAATATTGAAAACTCTTCCTCGGCCTTACCCATTAGTATTCCCTTGGTTTGGGCAATTTTTAATAATGTGGCCCGATTTTCCACATTTATAACACACTACGTCGGCATTATTTGTTCCGACATTATTAGTTTCTTTATTTTTGTTGTTCTTTGGTCTGTAAACCTCACATTTTTCCGCGCCATGACCACTTCTCTTACACTTGGTGCAAAATGTTGTGCAGAACACATTCGGATGGTACTCTGCACACCTGAAGCATGGTTGTTTCTGTTGTTTGTTGTTATTGAGGTTGTTGTTGGGATTGTTATTGTTGTTGAAACGGTTGTTGTAGTTGCTGCTGTTGTTGGGACGTTTGTTGTAGTTATTGTTAGGATTGCGGTTATTGTTGCGATTGTTGTTGCGGTTGTGGTTGTAATTGTTATTGTTGTTGTACTAGTGACTATTGTCACCGTTTTCCTCCCACTTCCTCTTGAGTTGTTTCGTATTGACTTCTTCGGCCGCCTGCTCTTTAATTTTCCCCTCAATCTGATTTATGAGTTTATGAGCCATTCAACTTGCCTTCTGTATGGAAGCGGGCTCATGTGAACTCACATCTTCTTTAATCCTTACTGGTAACCCTTTTACAAATGCGTCAATCTTCTCTTCTTCATCTTCGAACGCTCTCGGACACAATAGAAACAACTCTGTGAATCGTCGTTCATATGTGATAATGTCGAACCCTTGTGTTTGTAACTCTCTAAGTTCTACCCTGAGCTTATTAACTTCATTTCTAGGACGGTACTGCTCGTTCATCAATTGCTTGAATGCCGACCACGGTAGTGCGCAAACAGTATTTTGTCTTACATATTCAAGATAGGTGTTCCACCATGTTAACGCAGTACCTGTGAAGGTATGCGTAGCGTACTTAACTTTTTCCTCTTCAGTACACTTACTTATGGCAAACACTGATTCGACCTTCTCGGTCCACCGTTTCAATCCAATTGGTCCTTCGGTTCTATCAAATTCCAAAGGTTTGCAGGCAGTGAATTCTTTGTAGGAGCATCCTACACGATTTCTTGCGGAATTAGTTCCACTGCTAGATCCAGAGTTATTGTTATTTTGCATCACAGCCTGTACTGCGGCTATGTTTGCTGTAAGAAAAACACGAAAGTCTTCCTCGCTCATGTTCAAATTCTGACGAGTCGTCGGTGCTATTTCCTTCAAAAATATCCCAAAAGAATTAAGTTAATCATATAGAAATTTAAGAGTAGTCAATAGTATTTCGTAGCATAGTATGACCTCATTTATAAAAGCTTTTTCTTCATATTAGCATTTTATAGTTTTAATTCGGGTAGTACCTACCCGTTAAGTTCATACTTAGTAGCTAATATACAATTAAACTACTACAATTCTATATGAAAAAAAAACTGATTACAATAATATTTCGCGTTCAAATTTTATACAATATTTTACAAATTTACAATACCGCTATTATACATATAGGATGAAATATAGCACATAATAACTTTGCTACTCAGCAGCTATAAAGGCAATTCTAGTTAATACGCAAGTCGTTCAGCAAAAGAAATAAAGACACGTAATTCATAAGTCCAGAAACAAGTCATGCTTTCGGGTTTTACTATTATTATTTCCCATCCTTGATCTTGTGGAAAATAACCATTTTGACCGTTGGCTAGGCAGCATGTTGTAATGTCGTCAAAAGGATGAGGGTTTCGTAATGTCCAACAGCCCCGTAATAATCTAAAAACCTTGTTTCTTACCCCAACTACTGAATCCGTCACTCGTGGGAATGTTTCATTTAATAGTTGTAATCCGATGTTCTTTTTCTCACTTTGGTGAGAAGCGAACATCACTAACCCGTAAGCATAACATGCTTCTTTATGTTGCAAGTTAGAAGCTCTTTCTAATTCATGAAATCCTATGTTGGGATATGTTGAGTCAAAATAGGTTCTTAACCCGTAGCGTAAAATTGCATTTGGGTTCCCCGCATTTAACGCTTTAAAGAAAACACGGCGTAACTTACAGTCTCCCCAATGTGATATACCCCACCTATCAAAGGAAAGCCTTTTATAAACTACGGAATTTCTGGAAAGTCTTTCAAATGTTTGACATAATTTTGCCATAACTAATTGTGCTGATGAATTCTAACTGACTCTAGACAAGATTTCCTCAATCATATCCTCTGGTAGGTCTTCTAAATTATTCGGTTGTCTACCCTTAACGTCCAATTTTTTTTATACTGTAAAATAGACAAGGATTAGATTCGTAAAAGATAATTAACAAACAATACAAGCAATTATTACATAGAACATAAAAGTACAAGCACACTACAATACATATAATACACAACATGATTACAACCCTCTAATCTGAATCACTGGTTTCTTCTTCTTCGGACTTGGTTCATTTTCCTAATTTTCTAGGAATATATGGTGTTCCTCTAATACGAGCCGTCGTTTTCCACAATGGTTTAGAAAAACCTGGTGGTTTAGAGGTTCCCGGGTTATTGTTACATTTTAGGAAATACGTATGTTGCTGATACATATAAAGTTCATCGGGGTTGGAATCAGGCTTCTCTATTTTTATACCTTTTCTCTTATTATTTTCTTTTGCTTTATTAAATTGGGTCGAGGTAATTTCTAAAACATCATCGGAATCCTCATCGGGATTCGATTCATCGAAAAATGGGTAATCTTCCCAATATTTTGCTTCCTCGGCGGAAACAGCATTGACCATTTTTAACTTTGGTCCGTTGGTTGAGGATTTTCTTTTATTTAGTCGATTTACTGTAGGTATCAATATTTCTTCCTCTGGAACCTCTTCTTCTTCCAGTTTCTCCTCTTTCAGTTCCTCTTCTTCCGGTTCCTCTTCTTTCGGTTCCTCCTCTTCTGGTTCCTCTTCGGGAATTTGTGAATCTTCCCAAAATATATTCGACTCTTCATTATTATTAGGTGAGTCGATGGAATTTGTACTAGAGGTAGACATCTATCACACAATATCAAACACGTTAAGAGATTAATATATCACATAAGATTTACATGTTAATAATATATAGTTTCCAACAAAAAATATTAAGCAATCGTTTTTGAAGAAAAATACGGTCGAAGTCCAGACTCGTTACTGCATCTTAACAAACTCGGTAAGACACACTAATACAAAATTATGGTTCTCTAAGACCAACGCTCTGATACCAACTGAAATGTCCCGTTCATATTGATTATAAACGTTCCATATTAATTGATTTCGTTGCGAGGTTTTGACCTCTATATGAGACGTTTTTCAAAGACTGCATTCGTTTTTAAAACAAACCATAACCTTTATTTTATCGACAAGGTTAAAAGGACACCACCTAGATTATCCAGAAATGATAATCTAAAAATATCACACTTACACACTACCAATACATATTGGTTTACAATATTAATATGTTACAACAAAGTAAATCTCGAATGCAGTTTTAAACAATATTATACAAATATGCTGACACCAAATCTTGTCTATATTTTAGCATGCAACAGCGGAAGCTCTTAATAATCACCTGAGAATAAACATTCTTTAAACGTCAAAAAAAATGTTGGTGAGTTATAGGTTAACCTATATATTGATCAAATCGTAATAATAGACCACAAGATTTCATATTTCAAAAAAAAAAAAAAAAAAAAGAAAAGAAAAAGATTTCATATTTCAAAATACATCCCATACATAGAGATAAAAATCAATAATATGGTGAACACCTGGTAACCGACCTTAACAAGATGCGTATAGAATATCCCCTATCATTCTGGGACTCCCTTCGGACATGATAAATTCGAAGTACTAAAGCATCCGGTATTTTGGATGGGGTTTGTTGAACCCAATAGATCTATCTTTAGGATTCGTATCAATAAGAGTGTCTGTTCCCTAATTCTTAGATTACCAAACTAAAAAGGGGCATATTCCGTGTAATAATTCCACCATAGAATGTAGTTTCACGTACTTGTATCTATTTTATAAAACATTTATAAAACTGCATGTATTCTCATCCCAAAAATGTTAGATTTAAAAAGTGGAACTATAACTCACTTTCACAGATTTTTACTTCGTCGGGAAGTAAGACTTGGCCACTGGTCGATTCACGAACCTATAAAAAATATGTACATAAATATCAAAGTATGTTCAAAATATATTTACAACATTTTTTATTACGTTATAAATATTTGAGTTTATTAAGTCATCTGTCCTCGTTAGTAACCTACAACTAGTTGTCCACAGTTAGATGTACAGATATAAATTGATATATATTATCTTGAATCAATCCACGACCCAGTGTATACATGGCTCAGGCTAGATCGCAACTCAAAGTATATATATATTTGGAATCAACCTCAACCCTGTATAGCTAACTCAAACATTACTGCATATAGAGTGTCTATGGTTGTTCCAAATAATATATATACATGGGTCGATATGATATGTCAAAACATTTGTATACGTGTCTATGGTATCCCAAGATTACATAATATATTAGAATACATGTAATACAATATAAGTTAGCTAGGATATAATTAATATAGATTTGTTACCAATTTTCACGTAGCTACAACAAGCAAAAATTATCCAATCTTGTTTTACCCATAACTTCTTCGTTTTAAATCCGTTTTGAGTGATTCAAGTTGATATGGTTTCATATTAAACTTAAGTTTATGAATCTAAACATAAAAATTATAAGTTTATAGTCGGAAATACAGGTTACAAGTCAATATTATAAGAGGTAGTCATTTCAGTAGAAAGAACGTCGTCTTGATGACCATTTTGAAAAACATACTTTCACTTTGAGTTTAACCATGATTTTTGGATATAGTTTTATGTTCATAAGAAAAATCATTTTCCCAGAAGAACAACTTTTAAATCAAAGTTTATCATAGTTTTTAATTAACTAACCCAAAACAGCCCGCAGTGTTACTACGACGGCGTATATCCGGTTTTACGGTGTTTTTCGTGTTTTCAGGTTTTAAATCACTAATTTAGCATATCATATAGATATAGAACATTTGTCTATTTGATTTTAAAAGTCAAGTTAGAAGTATTAACTTTTGTTTGCGAACAAGTTTAGAATTAACTAAACTATGTTCTAGTGATTACAAGTTTAAACCTTCGAATAAGATAGTTTCATATATATAAATTGAATGGTGTTATGAACATCATTACTACCTCAGGTTTTGTGGATAAACCTACTATAAATGAGAAAAATAGATCTAGTTTTAAAGGATCTTTGGATGGCTTGAAAGTTCTTGAAGCAAAATCATGACACGAAAACAAGTTCAAGTAAGATTTCCACTCGAAATAAGATTGTTATAGTTATAGAAATTGAATCAAAGTTTAAATATGAGTACTACCCTGTATTAGAGAGATATTTTACTGTAAATAAGAAAGATTTCTTGAGGTTGGATAATCACTTGAAATGGATTTGCAAGATTGAAAGCAAGCTAGCAAACTTGGAAGTGTTGTTGGTGTGTTCTTGAGTAGTTGTTTTGTATCTTGGTTTATTTATGGATTTATGAACTATATTGAGCTAGATTTTATTGTAGATGATGAAGAACACTAAAAAAAGGAAGAACACTTGAGAGAGATTAATTTGATTCAAGAAAATTGCAAAGTGAATGTGTTTAGAGTGCTTCTACTTCACGTGAATATGAGATGGCCATATAGGCTCCATTAGTTTTTAATTTTGTGAGATATTTCATGCTAGATGTTAAATTATGGTTCCCACATGGTTAGGTGACTCACATGGGCTACTAAGAGCTGATTGGAGTGTATATACCAATAGTACATACCTTTAGAAGCTGGGTATTGTACGAGTACGAATACGGGTGCATAAGAGTAGAATTGTTGATGAAAATGAGCGAGGATGTAATTGTAAGCATTTTTGTTAAGTAGAAGTACTTTGATAAGTGTCTTGAAGTCTTTAAAAAGTGTATGAATACATATTAAAACACCACATGTATATACATTTTTAACAGAGTCGTTAAGTCATCGTTAGTCGTTACATGTAAGTGTTGTTTTGAAACCTTTAAGTTAACGATCTTGTTAAATGTTATTAACCCAATGTTTATTATATCTAATGAGATGTTAACTTATTTCATTATCATGATATTATGATGTATTAATATATCTTAATATTATATATATATATATATATATATATATATATATATATATATATATATATATATATATACAATTAAATGTCATTACAACAATAATCGTTACATATATGTCTCGTTTCGGAATCCTTAAGTTAGTAGTCTTGTTTTTACATATGTAGTTCATTGTTAATACACTTAATGATATGTTTACTTATCATTTATCATGTTTAAATATAGTGTAACAATATCTTAATATGATTCATATGTAATTAATAAGACATTGTTATAACGATAATCGTTATATATATCGTTTTTGAGTTTTTTAATTCAATAGTCTCATTTTTATGCATATAACTCATTGTTAAAATACCTAATGAGATACTTACTTATCATAATATCATGTTAACTATATATATATATATATATATATATATATATATATATATATATATATATATATATATATATATATATATATATATATATATATATATGTCATCATATAGTTTTTACAAGTTTTAACGTTCGTGAATCGCTGGTCAACTTGGGTGGTCAATTGTATATATGAAACCTATTTCAATTAATCAAGTCATAACAAGTTTGATTGCTTAACATGTTGGAAATACTTAATCATGTAAATATCAATTTCATTTAATATATATAAACATGGAAAAGTTCGGGTCACTACAGAACCTACGCGTTAAATAAATTTCGTCCCGAAATTTTAAGCAATTGGAGGTGTTGACGTATCTTCTGGAAATAAGTGCGGGTATTTCTTCTTCATTTGATCTTCTCATTCCCAGGTGAACTCGGGTCCTCTACGAGCATTCCATCGAACCTTAACAATTGGAATCATGTTTTGCTTAAGTCTTTTAACCTCACGATCCATTATTTTGACGGGTTCTTCGATGAATTAAAGTTTTTCGTTGATTTGGATTTCGTCTAATGGAATAGTGAGATCTTCTTTAGCAAAACATTTCTTCAAATTCGAGACGTGGAAAGTGTTATGTATAGCCGCGAGTTGTTGGGGTAACTCAACTCGGTAAGCTACTGGTCTGACACGATCAATAATCTTGAATGGTCCAATATACCTTGGATTTAATTTCCCTCATTTACAAAATCGAACAACGCCTTTCCAAGGTGCAACTTTAAGCATGACCATCTCTCCAATTTCAAATTCTATATCTTTTCTTTTATTGTCAGCGTAGCTCTTTTGTTGACTTTGGGCGGTTTTCAACCGTTGTTGAATTTGGATGATATTTTCGGTAGTTTCTTGTATTATCTCCGGACCCGTAATCTGTCTATCCCCCACTTCACTCCAACAAATAAGAGACCTGCACTTTCTACCATAAAGTACTTCAAACGGCGCCATCTTAATGCTTGAATGGTAGCTGTTGTTGTAGGAAAATTCTGCTAACGGTAGATGTCGATTTACTGTAGGTATCAATATTTCTTCCTCTGGAACCTCTTCTTCTTTCGGTTCCTCCTCTTTCGGTTCCTCCTCTTCCAGTTCCTCTTCTTCCTATTCCTCTTCTTCCGGTTCCTCCTCTTCCGGTTCCTCTTCGGGAATTTGTGAATCTTCCCAAAATATATTCGACTCTTCATTATTATTAGGTGAGTCGATGGGATTTATACTAGAGGTAGACATCTATCACACAATATCAAACACGTTAAGAGATTAATATATCACATAAGATTTACATGTTAATAATATATAGTTTCCAACAAAAAAAATGTTAAGCAATCGTTTTTGAATAAAAACACGGTCGAAATCCAGACTCACTACTGCATCCTAACAAACTCGGTAAGACACACTAATGCAAAATTCTGGTTCTCTAAGACCAACGTTCTGATACCAACTGAAATGTCCCGTTCATATTGATTATAAACGTTCCATATTAATTGATTTCGTTGCGAGGTTTTGACCTCTATATGAGACGTTTTTCAAAGACTACATTCGTTTTTAAAACAAACCATAACCTTTATTTTATCAACAAGGTTAAAAGGACACCACCTAGATTATCCAGAAATGATAATCTAAAAATATCACACTTACACACTACCAATACATATTGGTTTACAATATTAATATGTTACAACAAAGTAAATCTCGAATGCAGTTTTAAACAATATTATACAAGTATGCTGACACCAAATCTTGTCCATATTTTAGCATGCAACAACGAAAGCTCTTAATAATCACCTGAGAATAAACATGCTTTAAACGTCAAAAAAATGTTGGTGAGTTATAGGTTTAACCTATATATTTATTAAATCGTAATAATAGACCACAAGATTTCATATTTCAATATACATCCCATACATAGAGATAAAAATCATTCATATGGTGAACACCTGGTAACCGACCTTAACAAGATGCATATAGAATATCCCCTATCATTCCGGGACTCCCTTCGAACATAATAAATTCGAAGTACTAAAGCATCCGGTACTTTGGATGGGGTTTGTTGAACTCAATAGATCTATCTTTAGGATTCGCGTCAATTAGGGTGTCTGTTCCCTAATTCTTAGATTACCAGACTAAAAAGGGGCATATTCGGTTTAATAATTCAACCATAGAATGTAGTTTCACATACTTGTGTCTATTTTGTAAAACATTTATAAAACTGCATGTATTCTCATCCCAAAAATGTTAGATTTAAAAAGTGGGACTATAACTCACTTTTACAGATTTTTACTTCGTCGGGAAGTAAGACTTGGCCACTGGTCGATTCACGAACCTATAACAAATATGTACATATATATCAAAGTATGTTCAAAATATATTTACAACATTTTTTATTACGTTATAAAGATTTGAGTTTATTAAGTCAGCTGTCCTCGTTAGTAACCTACAACTAGTTGTCCACAGTTAGATGTACAGAAATAAATTGATATATATTATCTTGAATCAATCCACGACCCAGTGTATACACGTTTCAGGCTAGATCATAACTCAAAGTATATATATTTTTGGAATCAACCTCAACCCTGTATAGCTAACTCAAACATTACTACATATAGAGTGTCTATGGTTGTTCCAAATAATATATATACATGGGTCGATATGATATGTCAAAACATTTGTATACTTGTCTATGGTATCCCAAGATTACATAATATATTAGAATACATGTAATACAATATAAGTTAGCTAGGATATGATTAATATAGATTTGTTACCAATTTTCACGTAGCTACAACAAGCAAAAATTATCCAATCTTGTTTTACCCATAACTTCTTCGTTTTAAATCCGTTTTGAGTGATTCAAGTTGTTATGGTTTCATATTGAACTTAATTTTATGAATATAAACTGAAAAAGTATAAGTTTATAGTCAAAAACACATGTTACAAGTCAATATTATAAGAGGTAGTCAATTAAGTCGAAAGAACGACGTCTTGATGACCATTTTGAAAAACATACTTTCACCTTGAGTTTAACCATGATTTTTGGATATATTTTCATGTTCATAAGAAAAATCATTTTCCCAGAAGAACAACTTTTAAATCGAAGTTTATCATAGTTTTTAACTAACTAACCCAAAACAGCCCGCGGTGTTACTACGACGGCGTATATCCGGTTTTACGGTGTTTTTCATGTTTTCAGGTTTTAAATCATTAAGTTAGCATATCATATAGATATATAACATGTGTCTAGTTGATTTTAAAAGTCAAGTTAGAAGGATTAACTTTTGTTTGCGAACAAGTTTAGAATTAACTAAACTATGTTCTAGTGATTACAAGTTTAAACCTTCGAATAAGATAGTTTCATATATATGAATCGAATGATGTTATGAACATCATTACTACCTCAGGTTTTGTAGATAAACCTATTGGAAATGAGAAAAATAGATCTAGCTTTAAAGGATCCTTGGATGGCTTGAAAGTTCTTGAAGCAAAATCATGACACGAAAACAAGTTCAAGTAAGATTTCCACTCGAAATAAGATTGTTATAGTTATAGAAATTGAATTAAAGTTTGAATATGAGTACTACCTTGTATTAGAGAGATATCTTACTGTAAATAAGAAAGATTTCTTGAGGTCGGATGATCACTTGAAATGGATTTGCAAGATTGAAAGCAAGCTAGCAAACTTGGAAGTGTTGTTGGTGTGTTCTTGAGTAGTTGTTTTGTATCTTGGTTTATGTATGGATTTATGAACTAGATTGAGCTAGATTTTGTTGAAGATGATGAAGAACACTTAGAACAAAGGAAGAACACTTGAGAGAGATTAATTTGATTCAAGAAAATTGCAAAGTGAATGTGTTTAAAGTGCTTCTACTTCACGTGAATATGAGATGGCCATATAGGCTCCATTAGTTTGTAATTTTGTGACATATTTCATGCTAGATGTTAAATGATAGTTCCCACGTGGTTAGGTAACTCACATGGGCTACTAAGAGCTGATCATTGGAGTGTATATACCAATAGTACATACCTTTAGAAGCTGGGTATTGTACGAGTACGAATACGGGTGTATACGAGTAGAATTGTTGATGAAAATGAGCGAGGATGTAGTTGTAAGCATTTTTGTTAAGTAGAAGTACTTTGATAAGTGTCTTAAAGTCTTTAAAAATGTATGAATACATATTAAAACACCACATGTATATACATTTTTAACTGAGTCATTAAGTCATCGTTAGTCGTTACATGTAAGTGTTGTTTTGAAACCTTTAAGTTAACGATCTTGTTAAATGTTGTTAACCCATTGTTTATTATATCTAATGAGATGTTAAATTATTTCATTATCATAATATTATGATGTATTAATATATCTTAATATGATATATATACAATTAAATGTCGTTACAACGATAATCGTTACATATATGTCTCGTTTCGGAATCCTTAAGTTAGTAGTCTTGTTTTTACATATGTAGTTCATTGTTAATACATTTAATGATGTGTTTACTTTGTAGTGACCCGAACTTTTCCATGTTTATATATATTAATTGAGATTGATATTTACATGATTAAATGTTTCCAACGTGTTAAGCAATCAAACTTGTTAAGACTTGATTAATTGAAATATGTTTCATATAGACAATTGACCACCCAAGTTGACCGGCGATTCACGAACGTTAAAACTTGTAAAAATGACATGACGATATATATATGGATATACATATGGTTAACATGAGATTATGATAAGTAAGTATCTCCATAAGTATATTAACAATGAGTTATATACATATAAACAAGACTACTAACTTAAGGATTTCGAAACGAGACATATATGTAACGATTATCGTTGTAACGACATTTAAATGTATATATATCATATTAAGATATATTAATATATCATAATATCATGATAATATAATAATTTAACATCTCATTAGATATAATAAACAATGGGTTAACAACATTAATTGAGATCGTTAACTTAAAGGTTTCAAAACAACACTTACATGTAACGACTAACGATGACTTAACGACTCAGTTAAAATGTATATACATGTAGTGTATTTAGATGTATTAAAATACTTTTGGAAGACTTCAAGACATATATCAAAACACTCATACTTAACAAAAATGGTTACAGTTACTTTCCCATTCTTTTCTTTCATCAAGAATTCTAGTCGTATTCTTACCCGTATTATACACAGCTTCAAAACGTACTTACTATGGGTATATACCAATAGGAACTAGCATGGGATTCCACTCTTGATTATGTCATGTATGACTAATCAATTTTAACTTCTACCATGAGCTAGTCAACTAACTAGAACTCCTTTTAACCCCACTCACCACTCACCAATTACCACTCATCATTCACTCCATTTCACTTCCAATTCTCTTTCTAATTCTCTCTCAACACACACTATTATGAACGTATTTTTCCAGTAGTTAATCATCATCTTTATCAAAAATCACTTCAAGAATCAAGCTATAATCATCATAGGAAGAACACTTCAAGAACACTTCAAAAATCCCTTCAAGTTTACTAATTTACTTCCAAGCTTTCTAATCCATTCCAAGTAATCATCTAAGATCAAGAAACCTTTGTTATATACAGTAGGTTATCTTTCTTATTCAAGGTAATATTCATATTCAAACTTTGATTCAATTTCTATAACTATAAACTATCTTAATTCGAGTAAAAATCTTACTTGAACTTGTTTTTGTGTCATGATCCTACTTCAAGAACTTTCAAGCCATCCAAGATCCTTTGAAGCTAGATCATTTCTTGTCACTTCCAGTAGGTTTACCTACTAAACTTGAGGTAGTAATGATGTTCATAACATCATTCGATTCATATATATATAACTATCTTATTCGAAGGTTTAAACTCGTAATCACTAGAACATAGTTTAGTTAATTCTAAACTTGTTCGCAAACAAAAGTTAATCCTTCTAACTTGACTTTTAAAATTAACTAAACACATGTTCTATATCTATATGATATTCTAACTTAATGATTTAAAACCTGGAAACACGAAAAACACCGTAAAACCGGATTTACGCCGTCGTAGTAACACCGCGGGCTGTTTTGGGTTAGTTAATTAAAAACTATGATAAACTTTGATTTAAAGTTGTTATTCTGAGAAAATGATTTTTATTATGAACATGAAACTATATCCAAAAATTATGGTTAAACTCAAAGTGGAAGTATGTTTTCTAAAATGGTCATCTAGACGTCGTTCTTTCGACTGAAATGACTACCTTTACAAAAATGACTTGTAACTTATTTTTCCGACTATAAACCTATACTTTTTCTGTTTAGATTCATAAAATAGAGTTCAATATGAAACCATAGCAATTTGATTCACTCAAAACGGATTTAAAATGAAGAAGTTATGGGTAAAACAAGATTGGATAATTTTTCTCATTTTAGCTACGTGAAAATTGGTAACAAATCTATTCCAACCATAACTTAATCAACTTGTATTGTATATTATGTAATCTTGAGATACCATAGACACGTATACAATGTTTCGACCTATCATGTCGACACATCTATATATATTTCGGAACAACCATAGACACTCTATATGTGAATGTTGGAGTTAGCTATACATGGTTGAGGTTGATTCCAAAATATATATAGTTTGAGTTGTGATCAATACTGAGATACGTATACACTAGGTCGTGGATTGATTCAAGATAATATTTATCGATTTATTTCTGTACATCTAACTGTAGACAACTAGTTGTAGGTTACTAACGAGGACAGCTGACTTAATAAACTTAAAACATCAAAATATATTAAAAGTGTTGTAAATATATTTTGAACATACTTTAATATATATGTATATATTGTTATAGGTTCGTGAATCAACAGTGGCCAAGTCTTACTTCTCGACGAAGTAAAAAATCTGTGAAAGTGAGTTATAGTCCCACTTTTAAAATCTAATATTTTTGGGATGAGAATACATGCAGGTTTTATAAATGATTTACAAAATAGACACAAGTACGTGAAACTACATTCTATGGTTGAATTATCGAAATCGAATATGCCCCTTTTTATTAAGTCTGGTAATCTAAGAATTAGGGAACAGACACCCTAATTGACGCGAATCCTAAAGATAGATCTATTGGGCCTAACAAACCCCATCCAAAGTACCGGATGCTTTAGTACTTCGAAATTTATATCATATCCGAAGGGTGTCCTGGAATGATGGGGATATTCTTATGTATGGGATGTGTATTGAAATATGAAATCTTGTGGTCTATTGTTACGATTTGATATATATAGGTTAAACCTATAACTCACCAACATTTTTATTGACGTTTAAAGCATGTTTATTCTCAGGTGAATATTAAGAGCTTCCGCTGTTGCATACTAAAATAAGGACAAGATTTGGAGTCCATGTTTGTATGATATTGTGTAAAAACTGCATTCAAGAAACTGATTTCGATGTAACATATTTGTATTGTAAACCATTATGTAATGGTCGTGTGTAAACAGGATATTTTAGATTATCATTATTTGATAATCTACGTAAAGCTTTTTAAACCTTTATTTATGAAATAAAGGTTATGGTTTATTTTAAAAATGAATGCAGTCTTTGAAAAACGTCTCATATAGAGGTCAAAACCTCGCAACGAAATCAATTAATATGGAACGTTTTTAATCAATAAGAACGGGACATTTCAGTTGGTATCCGAGCGTTGGTCTTAGAGAACCAGAATTTTGCATTAGTGTGTCTTATCGAGTTTGTTAGGATGCATTAGTGAGTCTGGACTTCGACCGTGTTTACTTGAAAAATAATTGCTTAACAAATTTTGTTGGAAACTATATATTTTTAACATATGAATATTATGTGATATATTAATCTCTTAACGCGTTTGATATTATGTTATAGATGTCTACCTCTAGAACAAGTCTCATTGACTCACCTAATAATAATGAAGAGTCAAATGTAAATTGGAATGATTCGTGGACTGATTCACAAGTTCCCGAAGAGGAAGCGGATGAAGAGTCGGAACCAGAAGAAGAATCGGAACCGGAAGAAGAATCGGAACCGGATGAAGAAATAGAACCGGTGGGGGAAATAATAAAACGGTTAAGTAAAAGAAAATCCTCAACCAACCGACCAAGGTTAATTATGGTCAATGGTGTTTCCGCTAAGGAAGCAAAATATTGGGAGGATTACCAATTCTCCGATGAATCGGATTCTGACGAGAATTCCGATGATGTTATAGAAATTACCCCAACTGAATTTAAAAAGGCAAAAGAAAATAATAAGGGAAAGGGCATAAAAATAGAGAAATCTAATTCCAACCCCGATGAACTTTATATGTATCATCAACCCCCGAAGTCCTTAAGTTGTAACAATGACCCGGGAACCTCTAAACCACCAGGTTTTTCTAAACCAATGTGGAAAACGACGGCTCGTATTAGGGGAACATCATATATCCCTAGAAACTTAGCAAAACGAACCAAAACCGAAGAAGAAGAAACAAGCGAGTCGGAATAAGATAGTTGTATTCGTGTGGTGTAATATATGTAATATAGTGTGCTTATGCTTTATGATATATGTAAAAATTGCTTGTATTAATAAGTATTTTTTTTTATGAATCTAACTCTTGTCTATTTTACAGTATAAAAACACAAAATGGATAGACAATCCAATATTTTAAGAGACCTACCCGGAGACATGATTGATGAAATCTTGTCTAGAGTCGGTCAGAATTCTTCGGCACAACTATTGAAGGCGAGATCAGTTTGTAATACATTCGAAGAACGTTCCAAGAATGCCTTGGTTTATAAAAGGCTTTCGTTCGAAAGATGGGGGATATCACATTGGGAAATCCATAAGTTACGATGTGTTTACTTTGACGCATATATTGCGGGGAACCCAAATGCTATTTTACGCAATGGGTTAAGAAATTATTTTGACTCAATATATCCGAATATTGGACTTCGTGATTTAGAAAAAGCGGCTAACATGCAACATAAAGAAGCATGTTATGCTTACGGATTAGTAATGTTCGCTTCTCACCAAAGTGAGAACAAGAACATCGGCCTACAACTATTAAACAAAACGTTCCCACAAGTGACGGAGTCGGTAATTGGGGTAAGAAATGAGGTTTTTAGATTGTTACGGGACTGTTGGACATTACGTAACCCTCGTCCCTTTGACGACATTACAACACGCTGTCTTATCAACGGCCATAACGGTTATGTTCCACAAGACCAAGGATGGGAAGTAATCCTAGTAAAACCAGAATGCATGACTTGTTTCTGGACGTATGAATTACGTGTCTTTATTGCCTTTGATGAACGACTTGTGTACTAGCTAGAATTATCTTCACAACCATCTTGTATCAAATTTATTGTGTGCTATATTTCATGCTATATGTAAAATAAGCGGTATTGTAAGTTTGTAAAATATTGTGTAAAAGTTTGAACGCGAAATATTATTATAATCAGTTTTTCATATAGAATTGTAGTAGTTGAATTGTATATTAGCTACTAAGTATGAACTTAACGGGTAGGTACTACCCGAATTTAAACTTATAAAACGCTAATATGAAGAAAAAGCTTTTATAAATTAGTTCATATTATGCTACGAAATACTATTAACTACTCTTAATATTCTGTATGATTAACTTGTTCCATTTGACTATTTTGAAGGAAATGGCACCGACTACTCGACACACCATGAATATGAATGAAGAGGAATTCCGTACTTTCTAGCTTCAAACATAGCCGCAGTACAGGCTGCGCTATATACCAACAATAACCTTGGATCTAGCAGTACAGGAAATCGTGTAGGATGCACCTACAAAGAATTCACTGCCTGCAAACCTTTGGAATTTGATGGAACCGAAGGACCGATCGGATTGAAACGGTGAACCGAGAAGGTCGAATCGGTGTATGCCATAAGTAAGTGTACTGAAGAGGACAAAGTAAAGTACTCTACACATACCTTCACAGGTTCTGTGTTAACATGGTGGAATACCTATCTAGAGCAAGTGGGACAAGATGATGCGTACGCACTACCGTGGTCAACATTCAAGCACTTGATGAACGAGAAGTACCGTCCCAGAACCGAGGTCAATAAGCTCAAGACAGAACTTAGAGGGTTACGAACCCAAGGATTTGATATTACCACGTATGAAAGACGATTCACAGAATTATGCCTATTGTGTCCGGGAGCATTCGAAGATGAGGAAGAGAAGATCGACGCGTTTGTGAAAGGATTACCGGAAAGAATCCAAGAAGATATAAGTTCACACAAGCCCGCCTCCATACAAGAGGCATGTAGAATGGCTCACAAACTAGTGAACCAGATTGAAGAAAGAATTAAAGAACAGACTGCTGAAGAGGCCAATGTGAAGCAAGTCAAAAGAAAGGGGAGGAAAACGGTGATAAGAATCACCAATACAACAACAACAGCAATTACAACAATAATCGCAACAATTATCCCAACAATCGCAACATCAATCGCAACTACAACAAATGGCCCAACAACAACAACAACAACAACAACAACAACAACAACAGCAACTACAACAATCATCCCAACAACAATAATAACTGCAACAACAACAACAATCAGAAGCAGCTATGCCAAAGGTGTGAAAAGTATCACTCGGGGTTCTGCACCAAATTTTGCAACAAGTGTAAAAGAAATGGTCATAGCGCGGTGAAGTGTGAGGTCTACGGACCAGGGGTTAATAGAACGAAAGGAACAAATGGTGTCGGAACGAGTAATGGCGGAGCAAGAAGTGTCGGAGCAAGTTATGCCAATGTAGTTTGTTATAAATGTGGAAAACCGGGCCACATTATTAGAAATTGCCCGAATCAGGAGAACACGAATGGACCAGGCCGCGGAAGAGTTTTCAATATTAATGCGACAGAGGCACAGGAAGACCCGGAGCTTGTTACGGGTACGTTTCTTATTGACAATAAATCTGCTTACGTTTTATTTGATTCGAGTGCGAATAGAAGCTATATGAGTAGAGATTTTTGTGCTAAATTAAGTTGTCCATTGACGCCTTTGGATAGTAAATTTTTACTCGAATTAGCAAATGGTAAATTAATTTCAGCAGATAATATATGTCGGAATCGAGAAATTAAACTGGTTAGCGAAACATTTAAGATTGACTTGATACCAGTAGAGTTAGGGAGTTTTGATGTAATAATCGGTATGGACTGGTTGAAAGAAGTGAAAGCAGAGATCGTTTGTTACAAAAATGCAATTCGCATTATACGAGAAAAAGGAAAACCCTTAATGGTGTACGGAGAAAAGGGCAACACGAAGCTACATCTTATTAGTAATTTGAAGGCACAAAAACTAATAAGAAAAGGTTGCTATGCTGTTCTAGCACACATCGAGAAAGTACAAACTGAAGAAAAGAGCATCAATGATGTTCCCGTCGCAAAAGAATTTCCCGATGTATTTCTGAAAGAATTACCGGGATTACCCCCACATCGATCCGTTGAATTTCAAATAGATCTTGTACCAGGAGCTGCACCAATAGCTCGTGCTCCTTACAGACTCGCACCCAGCAAGATGAAAGAACTGCAAAGCCAATTACAAGAACTTTTAGAGCATGGTTTCATTCGACCAAGCACATCACCGTGGGGAGCTCCTGTTTTGCTTGTCAAGAAGAAAGATGGTACATTCAGGTTGTGTATCGACTATCGAGAGTTGAACAAACTTACCATCAAGAACCGCTACCCACTACCGAGAATCGACGACTTATTTGATCAACTACAAGGCTCGTCTGTTTATTCAAAGATTGACTTACGTTCCGGGTATCATCAAATGCGGGTGAAAGAAGATGATATTCCAAAGACTACTTTCAGAACACATTACGGTCATTACGAGTTTATGGTCATGCCATTTGGTTTAACTAATGCACCAGCTATGTTCATGGACCTTATGAACCGAGTGTGTGGACCATACCTTGACAAGTTTGTCATTGTTTTCATTGATGACATACTTATTTACTCAAAGAATGACCAAGAACACGGTGAACATTTGAGAAAGGTGTTAGAAGTATTGAGGAAGGAAGAATTGTACGCTAAATTTTCAAAGTGTGCATTTTGGTTGGAAGAAGTTCAATTCCTCGGTCACATAGTGAACAAAAAAGGTATTAAGGTGGATCCAGCAAAGATAGAAACTGTTGAAAAGTGGGAAACCCCGAAAACTCCGAAACACATACGCCAGTTTTTAGGACTAGCTGGTTACTACAGAAGGTTCATCCAAGACTTTTCCAGAATAACAAAACCCTTGACTGCATTAACGTATAAAGGGAAGAAATTTGAATGGAAGGATGAACAAGAGAAAGCGTTTCAGTTATTGAAG